>NW_027361715.1:13350000-13512756 GCF_039654945.1 Dendrobates tinctorius
AGTAATAAGATGAAAATGTTTTTAAATTCTCATAAAATTGGCAGCAGTGGGATTTGAACCCACGCCTCGAAAGAGACTGGAGCCTAAATCCAGCGCCTTAGACCGCTCGGCCATGCTACCATCATTTACTGTGTGATGTAAGTTCCTTGGAGTAAGTGTAGTACATGTGAATACATTTCAAACTTGATCATGTTGGAATATGGGCAAGTATCTAAATATTTGGAGAAAGCAATGATTCTATCAAATGTTTTTTCTTAAACAGAAAAGCACACACTCATACCAATGTACATAAAAGCATATGTTAATTTGACTGAAAGCAAAGCAATAAGATGAAAATGTTTTTAAATTCTTATAATATTAGCAACAGTGGGATATGAACCCACGCCTCCAAAGAGACTGGAGCCTTTATCCAGCGCCTTAGACTGCTCGGCCATGCTACCATATTTTTTTTCATGTTCAAGCAAGTTTTCTTAGAGTAAGTGAAGTACATTTAACTACATTTAAAATTGTGCATGTGGGAAAATGGGCATGTTTCTAAATATAAGGCCTGCTTCACACATCAGTTTTTTTGGTCAGTCAAAATCCGCTATAATGGCGGATAACGGATCCGTTCCTGTACTGATCACAACGTTTGGCACCGGACCGTTATTTTATCGAATCAGTCAAAGGAAGAATTTTAAAGGAACCGCTGACTGGGGAAGGAGAGAGAGAGAGACTTAATTTGACTGTAAGCAAAGTAATAAGAATAAAATCAAAAGGTTTTCAGAACCTCTTAACACTGGCAGCAGTTGGATTTGAGCCCATGGGGGGGAAAGAGAGAGAGAGAGAAAACAATGGCATATCTTTTTTTTGCAAGATGGCGGATTTTGACTGATGGACACAAACGTATGTGGGAAACAGGCCTTAGGAAAAAGCAATGATTCTATCCACTGTATTTTCCTTAGCAGAAAAGTACACAATCATACAAATACAAAAGTACATTGGAGCACACATTAATTTCACTGTTTGCAATATAAAAGAGTGCGTTCAATAGGTTATGAAAACCTCCTCTTACTAACATCTGTGGGATTTGAACCCACACCTCAGAAGCACACAATTACAACAGACTATATTTCAAACTTGTGCATGTTGGAAAATAGACAAATCTCTAAACACAAAAAAGCGATGATTCTATCAACTGTCTTTTCCTAAACTGAAAAGCACACACTCATACAAATACAAAAGATTAAAGCACATGCTAATTTGACTGTAAGCAAAGTAATAAGAATAAAATCAAAAGGTTTTCAGAACCTCTTAATACTGGCAGCAGTTGGATTTGAACCCATGCCTCATAAGTACACAAGTACATTGGATTATTTTTAAAATTTGTGCAGGTTGAAAAATAAACAAATCTCTAAGCACAAAAAAGCAATGATTCTAACATCTGTCTTTTCCTAAACAGAAAAACACACACTCATACAAATGCAAAAGAAGATTAAAGCACATGTTAATTATTCTTTTAACAAAATCATAGCAATAAGATCAAAATGTTGTCAAAAACTTATAATAGTTGCAGCAGTAGGATTTCAACTTACGCCTCTGAGCTACTTAAAGTAACTGAAGAACATTTGACTATATTTAAATTTCTGTATTTTTGAAGATGAGAAAGTTTCTATGCTCAAGGAAAAAGCAATGATTCTATAAACTGTCTTTTCCTTAAAAGAAAAGCACACGCTTATACAACTACAAAACAAGGTTAAAGCACATGCTAATTTGTGTGTTAGCAAAATCATAAAAATATGTTCAAAAGGTTAAAATACTGGCAGCAGTGGGATTTGAACCGACGCCTCAGACAGCCTTAGCAGACACTCATAACAAAGTACATAAGAGCACATGCTAATTTGGCTGAAAGCAAAGTAATAAGTTGAAAATGTTATTAAATTCTCATAATATTGGCAGCAGTGGGATTTGAACCGACGCCTCAGACAGCCTTAGCACACACTCATAACAAAGTACATAAGAGCACATGCTAATTTGGCTGAAAGCAAAGTAATAAGATGAAAATGTTTTTAAATTCTCATAATATTGGCAGCAGTGGGATTTGAACCCATGCCTCGAAAGAAACTGGAGCCTTAATCCAGCGCCTTAGACCGCTGAGCCATGCTACCATTATTTACTGTGTGACGTAAGTTCCTTGGAGTAAGTGTAGTACATGTGAATACATTTCAAACTTGATCATGTTGGAATATGGGCAAGTATCTAAATATTTGGAGAAAGCAATGATTCTATCAAATGTTTTTTCTTAAACAGAAAAGCACACACTCATACCAAAGCAGATAAAAGCATACGCTAATTTGACTGAAAGCAAAGCAATAAGATGAAAATGTTTTTAAATTCTTATAATATTGGCAGCAGTGGGATTTGAACCCACGCCTCCAAAGAGACTGGAGCCTTAATCCAGCACCTTAGACCGCTCTGCCATGCTACCATATTTTTTTTCATGTTCAAGCAAGTTTTCTTAGAGTAAGTGAAGTACATTTAACTACATTTAAAATTGTGCATGTGTGAAAATGGGCATGTTTCTAAATATAAGGCCTGCTTCACACATCAGTTTTTTTGGTCAGTCAAAATCGGCTATAATGGCGGATAACGGATCCGTTCCTGTACTGACCACAACGTTTGGCACCGGACCGTTATTTTATCGAATCAGTCAAAGGAAGAATTTTAAAGGAACCGCTGACTGGGGAAGGAGAGAGAGAGAGACTTAATTTGACTGTAAGCAAAGTAATAAGAATAAAATCAAAAGGTTTTCAGAACCTCTTAATACTGGCAGCAGTTGGATTTGAGCCCATGGGGGGGAAAGAGAGAGAGAGAGAGAAAACAATGGCATATCTTTTTTTTGCAAGATGGCGAATTTTGACTGATGGACACAAACGGATGTGGGAAACAGGCCTTAGGAAAAAGCAATGATTCTATCCACTGTCTTTTCCTTAGCAGAAAAGTACACAATCATACAAATACAAAAGTACATTGGAGCACACATTAATTTCACTGTTTGCAATATAAAAGAATGCGTTCAATAGGTTATGAAAACCTCCTCTCACTAACATATGTGGGATTTGAACCCACACCTCAGAAGCACACAATTACAACAGACTATATTTCAAACTTGTGCATGTTGGAAAATAGACAAAACTCTAAACACAAAAAAGCGATGATTCTATCAACTGTCTTTTCCTAAACGGAAAAGCACACACTCATACAAATACAAAAGATTAAAGCACATGCTAATTTGACTGTAAGCAAAGTAATAAGAATAAAATCAAAAGGTTTTCAGAACCTCTTAATACTGGCAGCAGTTGGATTTGAACCCATGCCTCATAAGTACACAAGTACATTGGATTATTTATAAAATTTGTGCAGGTTGAAAAATAAACAAATCTCTAAGCACAAAAAAGCAATGATTCTAACATCTGTCTTCCTAAACAGAAAAACACACACTCATACAAATGCAAAAGAAGATTAAAGCACATGTTAATTATTCTTTTAACAAAATCATAGCAATAAGATCAAAATGTTGTCAAAAACTTATAATAGTTGCAGCAGTAGGATTTCAACTTACGCCTCTGAGCTACTTAAAGTAACTGAAGAACATTTGACTATATTTAAATTTCTGTATTTTTGAAGATGAGAAAGTTTCTATGCTCAAGGAAAAACAATGATCCTATAAACTGTCTTTTCCTTAAAAGAAAAGCACACGCTTATACAACTACAAAACAAGGTTAAAGCACATGCTAATTTGTGTGTTAGCAAAATCATAAAAATATGTTCAAGAGGTTAAAATACTGGCAGCAGTGGGATTTGAACCGACACCTCAGACAGCCTTAGCACACACTCATAACAAAGTACATAAGAGCACATGCTAATTTGACTGAAAGCAAAGTAATAAGATGAAAATGTTTTTAAATTCTCATAATATTGGCAGCAGTGGGATTTGAACCCACGCCTCGAAAGAGACTGGAGCCTAAATCCAGTGCCTTAGACCACTCGGCCATGCTACCATTATTTACTGTGTGATGTAAGTTCCTTGGAGTAAGTGTAGTACATGTGAATACATTTCAAACTTGATCATGTTGGAATATGGGCAAGTATCTAAATATTTGGAGAAAGCAATGATTCTATCAAATGTTTTTTCTTAAACAGAAAAGCACACACTCATACCAAAGTACATAAAAGCATATGTTAATTTGACTGAAAGCAAAGCAATAAGATGAAAATGTTTTTAAATTCTTATAACATTGGCAGCAGTGGGATTTGACCCCACGCCTCCAAAGAGACTGGAGCCTTAATCCAGCGCCTTAGACCGCTCGGCCATGCTACCATAATTTCTTTCATGTTCAAGCAAGTTTTCTTAGAGTAAGTGAAGTACATTTAACTACATTTAAAATTGTGCATGTGGGAAAATGGGCATGTTTCTAAATATAAGGCCTGCTTCACACATCAGTTTTTTTGGTCAGTCAAAATCCGCTACAATGGCGGATAACGGATCCGTTCCTGTACTGATCACAACGTTTGGCACCGGACCGTTATTTTATCGAATCAGTCAAAGGAAGAATTTTAAAGGAACCGCTGACTGGGGAAGGAGAGAGAGAGAAAGACTTAATTTGACTGTAAGCAAAGTAATAACAATAAAATCAAAAGGTTTTCAGAACCTCATAATACTGGCAGCAGTTGGATTTGAGCCCATGGGGGAAAGAGAGAGAGAGAAAACAATGGCATATCTTTTTTTTGCAAGATGGCGGATTTTGACTGATGGACACAAACGGATGTGGGAAACAGGCCTTAGGAAAAAGCAATGATTCTATCCACTGTCTTTTCCTTAGCAGAAAAGTACACAATCATACAAATACAAAAGTACATTGGAGCACACATTAATTTCACTGTTTGCAATATAAAAGAGTGCGTTCAATAGGTTATGAAAACCTCCTCTTACTAACATCTGTGGGATTTGAACCCACACCTCAGAAGCACACAATTACAACAGACTATATTTCAAACTTGTGCATGTTGGAAAATAGACAAATCTCTAAACACAAAAAAGCGATGATTCTATCAACTGTCTTTTCCTAAACGGAAAAGCACACACTCATACAAATACAAAAGATTAAAGCACATGCTAATTTGACTGTAAGCAAAGTAATAAGAATAAAATCAAAAGGTTTTCAGAACCTCTTAATACTGGCAGCAGTTGGATTTGAACCCATGCCTCATAAGTACACAAGTACATTGGATTATTTTTAAAATTTGTGCAGGTTGAAAAATAAACAAATCTCTAAGCACAAAAAAGCAATGATTCTAACATTTGTCTTTTCCTAAACAGAAAAACACACACTCATACAAATGCAAAAGAAGATTAAAGCACATGTTAATTATTCTTTTAACAAAATCATAGCAATAAGATCAAAATGTTGTCAAAAACTTATAATAGTTGCAGCAGTAGGATTTCAACTTACGCCTCTGAGCTACTTAAAGTAACTGAAGAACATTTGACTATATTTAAATTTTTTTATTTTTGAAGATGAGAAAGTTTCTATGCTCAAGGAAAAAGCAATGATTCTATAAACTGTCTTTTCCTTAAAAGAAAAGCACACGCTTCTTATACAACTAGAAAACAAGGTTAAAGCACATGCTAATTTGTGTGTTAGCAAAATCATAAAAATATGTTCAAAAGGTTAAAATACTGGCAGCAGTGGGATTTGAACCGACGCCTCAGACAGCCTTTGCACACACTCATAACAAAGTACATAAGAGCACATGCTAATTTGGCTGAAAGCAAAGTAATAAGATGAAAATGTTTTTAAATTCTCATAATATTGGCAGCAGTGGGATTTGAACCCACACCTCAAAAGAGACAGGAGCCTAAATCCAGCGCCTTAGACCGCTCGGCCATGCTACCATTGTTTACTGTTTGACGTAAGTTCCTTGGAGTAAGTGTAGTACATGTGAATACATTTCAAACTTGATCATGTTGGAATATGGGCAAGTATCTAAATATTTGGAGAAAGCAATGATTCTATCAAATTTTTTTTCTTAAACAGAAAAGCACACACTCATACCAAAGTACATAAAAGCATATGTTAATTTGACTGAAAGCAAAGCAATAAGATGAAAATGTTTTTAAATTCTTATAATATTGGCAGCAGTGGGATTTGAACCCACACCTCCAAAGAGACTGGAGCCTTAATCCAGCGCCTTAGACAGCTCAGCCATGCTACCAAATTTTTTTTCATGTTCAAGCAAGTTTTCTTAGAGTAAGTGAAGTACATTTAACTACATTTAAAATTGTGCATGTGGGAAAATGGGCATGTTTCTAAATATAAGGCCTGCTTCACACATCAGTTTTTTTGGTCAGTCAAAATCCGCTATAATGGTGGATAACAGATCCGTTCCTGTACTGATCACAACGTTTGGCACCGGACCGTTATTTTATTGAATCAGTCAAAGGAAGAATTTTAAAGGAACCGCTGACTGGGGAAGGAGAGAGAGAGAGACTTAATTTGACTGTAAGCAAAGTAATAAGAATAAAATCAAAAGGTTTTCAGAACCTCTTAATACTGGCAGCAGTTGGATTTGAGCCCATGGGGGGGAAAGAGAGAGAGAGAAAACAATGGCATATCTTTTTTTTGCAAGATGGCGGATTTTGACGGATGGACACAAACGGATGTGGGAAACAGGCCTTAGGAAAAAACAATGATTCTATCCACTGTCTTTCCCTTAGCAGAAAAGTACACAATCATACAAATACAAAAGTACATTGGAGCACACATTAATTTCACTGTTTGCAATATAAAAGAATGCGTTCAATAGGTTATGAAAACGTCCTCTTACTAACATCTGTGGGATTTGAACCCACACCTCAGAAGCACACAATTACAACAGACTATATTTCAAACTTGTGCATGTTGGAAAATAGACAAATCTCTAAACACAAAAAAGCGATGATTCTATCAACTGTCTTTTCCTAAATGGAAAAGCACACACTCATACTCACACTCAAGATTAAAGCACATGCTAATTTGACTGTAAGCAAAGTAATAAGAATAAAATCAAAAGGTTTTCAGAACCTCTTAATACTGGCAGCAGTTGGATTTGAACCCATGCCTCATAAGTACACAAGTACATTGGATTATTTTTAAAATTTGTGCAGGTTGGAAAATAAACAAATCTCTAAGCACAAAAAAGCAATGATTCTAACATCTGTCTTTTCCTAAACAGAAAAACACACACTCATACAAATGCAAAAGAAGATTAAAGCACATGTTAATTATTCTTTTAACAAAATCATAGCAATAAGATCAAAATGTTGTCAAAAACTTATAATAGTTGCAGCAGTAGGATTTCAACTTACGCCTCTGAGCTACTTAAAGTAACTGAAGAACATTTGACTATATTTAAATTTCTGTATTTTTGAAGATGAGAAAGTTTCTATGCTCAAGGAAAAAGCAATGATTCTATAAACTGTCTTTTCCTTAAAAGAAAAGCACACGCTTATACAACTACAAAACAAGGTTAAAGCACATGCTAATTTGTGTGTTAGCAAAATCATAAAAATATGTTCAAAAGGTTAAAATACTGGCAGCAGTGGGATTTGAACCGACACCTCAGACAGCCTTAGCAGACACTCATAACAAAGTACATAAGAGCACATGCTAATTTGGCTGAAAGCAAAGTAATAAGATGAAAATGTTATTAAATTCTCATAATATTGGCAGCAGTGGGATTTGAACCGACGCCTCAGACAGCCTTAGCACACACTCATAACAAAGTACATAAAAGCATATGTTAATTTGACTGAAAGCAAAGCAATAAGATGAAAATGTTTTTAAATTCTTATAATATTGGCAGCAGTGGGATTTGACCCCACGCCTCCAAAGAGACTGGAGCCTTAATCCAGCGCCTTAGACCGCTCGGCCATGCTACCATAATTTCTTTCATGTTCAAGCAAGTTTTCTTAGAGTAAGTGAAGTACATTTAACTACATTTAAAATTGTGCATGTGGGAAAATGGGCATGTTTCTAAATATAAGGCCTGCTTCACACATCAGTTTTTTTGATCAGTCAAAATCCGCTATAATGGCGGATAACGGATCCGTTCCTGTACTGATCACAACGTTTGGCACCGGACCGTTATTTTATCGAATCAGTCAAAGGAAGAATTTTAAAGGAACCGCTGACTGGGGAAGGAGAGAGAGAGAGACTTAATTTGACTGTAAGCAAAGTAATAAGAATAAAATCAAAAGGTTTTCAGAACCTCTTAATACTGGCAGCAGTTGGATTTGAGCCCATGGGGGGGAAAGAGAGAGAGAGAAAACAATGGTATATCTTTTTTTTGCAAGATGGCGGATTTTGACCGATGGACACAAACGGATGTGGGAAACAGGCCTTAGGAAAAAGCAATGATTCTATCCACTGTCTTTTCCTTAGCAGAAAAGTACACAATCATACAAATACAAAAGTACATTGGAGCACACATTAATTTCACTGTTTGCAATATAAAAGAATGCGTTCAATAGGTTATGAAAACCTCCTCTTACTAACATCTGTGGGATTTGAACCCACACCTCAGAAGCACACAATTACAACAGACTATATTTCAAACTTGTGCATGTTGGAAAATAGACAAATCTCTAAACACAAAAAAGCGATGATTCTATCAACTGTCTTTTCCTAAACGGAAAAGCACACACTCATACAAATACAAAAGATTAAAGCACAAGCTAATTTGACTGTAAGCAAAGTAATAAGAATAAAATCAAAAGGTTTTCAGAACCTCTTAATACTGGCAGCAGTTGGATTTGAACCCATGCCTCATAAGTACACAAGTACATTGGATTATTTTTAAAATTTGTGCAGGTTGAAAAATAAACAAATCTCTAAGCACAAAAAAGCAATGATTCTAACATCTGTCTTTTCCTAAACAGAAAAACAAACACTCATACAAATGCAAAAGAAGATTAAAGCACATGTTAATTATTCTTTTAACAAAATCATAGCAATAAGATCAAAATGTTGTCAAAAACTTATAATAGTTGCAGCAGTAGGATTTCAACTTACGCCTCTGAGCTACTTAAAGTAACTGAAGAACATTTGACTATATTTAAATTTCTGTATTTTTGAAGATGAGAAAGTTTCTATGCTCAAGGAAAAAGCAATGATTCTATAAACTGTCTTTTCCTTAAAAGAAAAGCACAAGCTTATACAACTACAAAACAAGGTTAAAGCACATGCTAATTTGTGTGTTAGCAAAATCATAAAAATATGTTCAAAAGGTTAAAATACTGGCAGCAGTGTGATTGGAACCGATACCTCAGACAGCCTTAACACACTCATAACAAAGTACATAAGAGAACATGCTAATTTGGCTGAAAGCAAAGTAATAAGATGAAAATGTTTTTAAATTCTCATAATATTGGCAGGAGTGGGATTTGAACCCACGCCTCGAAAGAAACTGGAGCCTTAATCCAGCGCCATAGACCGCTCGGCCATGCTCCCATTATTTACAGTGTGACGTAAGTTCCTTGGAGTTAGTGTAGTACATGTGAATATATTTCAAACTTGATCATGTTGGAATATGGGCAAGTATCTAAATATTTGGAGAAAGCAATGATTCTATCAAATGTTTTTTCTTAAACAGAAAAGCACACACTCATTCCAAAGTACATAAAAGCATATGTTAATTTGACTGAAAGTAAAGCAATAAGATGAAAATGTTTTTAAATTCTTATAATATTGGCAGCAGTGGGATTTGACCCCACTCCTCCAAAGAGACTGGAGCCTTAATCCAGCGCCTTAGACCGCTCGGCCATGCTATCATATTTTCGTTCATGTTCAAGCAAGTTTTCTTAGAGTAAGTGAAGTACATTTAACTACATTTAAAATTGTGCATGTGGGAAAATGGGCATGTTTCTAAATATAAGGCCTGCTTCACACATCAGTTTTTTTGGTCAGTCAAAATCCGCTATAATGGCGGATAACGGATCCGTTCCTGTACTAATCACAACGTTTGGCACCGGACCGTTATTTTATCGAATCAGTCAAAGGAAGAATTTTAAAGGAACCGCTGACTGGGGAAGGAGAGAGAGAGACTTAATTTGACTGTAAGCAAAGTAATAAGAATAAAATCAAAAGGTTTTCAGAACCTCTTAATACTGGCAGCAGTTGGATTTAAACCCATGGGGGGGAAAGAGAGAGAGAGAAAACAATGGCATATCTTTTTTTTGCAAGATGGCGGATTTTGACTGATGGACACAAACGGATGTGGGAAACAGGCCTTAGGAAAAAGCAATGATTCTATCCACTGTCTTTTCCTTAGCAGAAAAGTACACAATCATACAAATACAAAAGTACATTGGAGCACACATTAATTTCACTGTTTGCAACATAAAAGAATGCGTTCAATAGGTTATGAAAACCTCCTCTTACTAACATCTGTGGGATTTGAACCCACACCTCAGAAGCACACAATTACAACAGACTATATTTCAAACTTGTGCATGTTGGAAAATAGACAAATCTCTAAACACAAAAAAGCGATGATTCTATCAACTGTCTTTTCCTAAACGGAAAAGCACACACTCATACAAATGCAAAAGATTAAAGCACATGCTAATTTGACTGTAAGCAAAGTAATAAGAATAAAATCAAAAGGTTTTCAGAACCTCTTAATACTGGCAGCAGTTGGATTTGAACCCATGCCTCATAAGTACACAAGTACATTGGATTATTTTTAAAATTTGTGCAGGTTGAAAAATAAACAAATCTCTAAGCACAAAAAAGCAATGATTCTAACATCTGTCTTTTCCTAAACAGAAAAACACACACTCATACAAATGCAAAAGAAGATTAAAGCACATGTTAATTATTCTTTTAACAAAATCATAGCAATAAGATCAAAATGTTGTCAAAAACTTATAATAGTTGCAGCAGTAGGATTTCAACTTACGCCTCTGAGCTACTTAAAGTAACTGAAGAACATTTGACTATATTTAAATTTCTGTATTTTTGAAGATGAGAAAGTTTCTATGCTCAAGGAAAAAGCAATGATTCTATAAACTGTCTTTTCCTTAAAAGAAAAGCACACGCTTATACAACTACAAAACAAGGTCAAAGCACATGCTAATTTGTGTGTTAGCAAAATCATAAAAATATGTTCAAAAGGTTAAAATACTGGCAGCAGTGGGATTTGAACCGACGCCTCAGACAGCCTTAGCACACACTCATAACAAAGTACATAAGAGAACATGCTAATTTGGCTGAAAGCAAAGTAATAAGATGAAAATGTTTTTAAATTCTCATAATATTGGCAGCAGTGGGATTTGAACCCATGGGGGGGAAAGAGAGAGAGAGAAAACAATGGCATATCTTTTTTTTGCAAGATGGCGGATTTTGACTGATGGACACAAACGGATGTGGGAAACAGGCCTTAGGAAAAAGCAATGATTCTATCCACTGTCTTTTCCTTAGCAGAAAAGTACACAATCATACAAATACAAAAGTACATTGGAGCACACATTAATTTCACTGTTTGCAATATAAAAGAATGCGCTCAATAGGTTATGAAAACCTCCTCTTACTAACATCTGTGGGATTTGAACCCACACCTCAGAAGCACACAATTACAACAGACTATATTTCAAACTTGTGCATGTTGGAAAATAGACAAATCTCTAAACACAAAAAAGCGATGATTCTATCAACTGTCTTTTCCTAAACGGAAAAGCACACACTCATACAAATACAAAAGATTAAAGCACATGCTAATTTGACTGTAAGCAAAGTAATAAGAATAAAATCAAAAGGTTTTCAGAACCTCTTAATACTGGCAGCAGTTGGATTTGAACCCATGCCTCATAAGTACACAAGTACATTGGATTATTTTTAAAATTTGTGCAGGTTGAAAAATAAACAAATCTCTAAGCACAAAAAAGCAATGATTCTAACATCTGTCTTTTCCTAAACAGAAAAACACACACTCATACAAATGCAAAAGAAGATTAAAGCACATGTTAATTATTCTTTTAACAAAATCATAGCAATAAGATCAAAATGTTGTCAAAAACTTATAATAGTTGCAGCAGTAGGATTTCAACTTACGCCTCTGAGCTACTTAAAGTAACTGAAGAACATTTGACTATATTTAAATTTCTGTATTTTTGAAGATGAGAAAGTTTCTATGCTCAAGGAAAAAGCAATGATTCTATAAACTGTCTTTTCCTTAAAAGAAAAGCACACGCTTATACAACTACAAAACAAGGTCAAAGCACATGCTAATTTGTGTGTTAGCAAAATCATAAAAATATGTTCAAAAGGTTAAAATACTGGCAGCAGTGGGATTTGAACCGACGCCTCAGACAGCCTTAGCACACACTCATAACAAAGTACATAAGAGAACATGCTAATTTGGCTGAAAGCAAAGTAATAAGATGAAAATGTTTTTAAATTCTCATAATATTGGCAGCAGTGGGATTTGAACCCATGTCTCGAAAGAAACTGGAGCCTTAATCCAGCGCCTTAGACCGCTGAGCCATGCTACCATTATTTACTGTGTGACGTAAGTTCCTTGGAGTAAGTGTAGTACATGTGAATACATTTCAAACTTGATCATGTTGGAATATGGGCAAGTATTTAAATATTTGGAGAAAGCAATGATTCTATCAAATGTTTTTTCTTAAACAGAAAAGCACACACTCATACCAAAGCAGATAAAAGCATACGCTAATTTGACTGAAAGCAAAGCAATAAGATGAAAATGTTTTTAAATTCTTATAATATTGGCAGCAGTGGGATTTGAACCCACGCCTCCAAAGAGACTGGAGCCTTAATCCAGCGCCTTAGACCGCTCTGCCATGCTACCATATTTTTTTTCATGTTCAAGCAAGTTTTCTTAGAGTAAGTGAAGTACATTTAACTACATTTAAAATTGTGCATGTGTGAAAATGGGCATGTTTCTAAATATAAGGCCTGCTTCACACATCAGTTTTTTTGGTCAGTCAAAATCGGCTATAATGGCGGATAACGGATCCGTTCCTGTACTGACCACAACGTTTGGCACCGGACCGTTATTTCATCGAATCAGTCAAAGGAAGAATTTTAAAGGAACCGCTGACTGGGGAAGGAGAGAGAGAGAGACTTAATTTGACTGTAAGCAAAGTAATAAGAATAAAATCAAAAGGTTTTCAGAACCTCTTAATACTGGCAGCAGTTGGATTTGAGCCCATGGGGGGGAAAGAGAGAGAGAGAGAGAAAACAATGGCATATCTTTTTTTTGCAAGATGGCGAATTTTGACTGATGGACACAAACGGATGTGGGAAACAGGCCTTAGGAAAAAGCAATGATTCTATCCACTGTCTTTTCCTTAGCAGAAAAGTACACAATCATACAAATACAAAAGTACATTGGAGCACACATTAATTTCACTGTTTGCAATATAAAAGAATGCGTTCAATAGGTTATGAAAACCTCCTCTCACTAACATATGTGGGATTTGAACCCACACCTCAGAAGCACACAATTACAAAAGACTATATTTCAAACTTGTGCATGTTGGAAAATAGACAAATCTCTAAACACAAAAAAGCGATGATTCTATCAACTGTCTTTTCCTAAACGGAAAAGCACACACTCATACAAATACAAAAGATTAAAGCACATGCTAATTTGACTGTAAGCAAAGTAATAAGAATAAAATCAAAAGGTTTTCAGAACCTCTTAATACTGGCAGCAGTTGGATTTGAACCCATGCCTCATAAGTACACAAGTACATTGGATTATTTATAAAATTTGTGCAGGTTGAAAAATAAACAAATCTCTAAGCACAAAAAAGCAATGATTCTAACATCTGTCTTCCTAAACAGAAAAACACACACTCATACAAATGCAAAAGAAGATTAAAGCACATGTTAATTATTCTTTTAACAAAATCATAGCAATAAGATCAAAATGTTGTCAAAAACTTATAATAGTTGCAGCAGTAGGATTTCAACTTACGCCTCTGAGCTACTTAAAGTAACTGAAGAACATTTGACTATATTTAAATTTCTGTATTTTTGAAGATGAGAAAGTTTATATGCTCAAGGAAAAAGCAATGATCCTATAAACTGTCTTTTCCTTAAAAGAAAAGCACACGCTTATACAACTACAAAACAAGGTTAAAGCACATGCTAATTTGTGTGTTAGCAAAATCATAAAAATATGTTCAAGAGGTTAAAATACTGGCAGCAGTGGGATTTGAACCGACACCTCAGACAGCCTTAGCACACACTCATAACAAAGTACATAAGAGCACATGCTAATTTGACTGAAAGCAAAGTAATAAGATGAAAATGTTTTTAAATTCTCATAATATTGGCAGCAGTGGGATTTGAACCCACGCCTCGAAAGAGACTGGAGTCTAAATCCAGCGCCTTAGACCACTCGGCCATGCTACTATTATTTACTGTGTAATGTAAGTTCCTTGGAGTAAGTGTAGTACATGTGAATACATTTCAAACTTGATTATGTTGGAATATGGGCAAGTATCTAAATATTTGGAGAAAGCAATGATTCTATCAAATGTTTTTTCTTAAACAGAAAAGCACACACTCATACCAAAGTACATAAAAGCATATGCTAATTTGACTGATAGCAAAGCAATAAGATGAAAATGTTTTTAAATTCTTATAATATTGGCAGCAGTGGGATTTGAACCCACCCCTCCAAAGACACTGGAGCCTTAACCCAGCGCCTTAGACCGCTCGGCTATGCTACCACATTTGTTTTCATGTTCAAGCAAGTTTTCTTAGAGTAAGTGAAGTACATTTAACTACATTTAAAATTGTGCATGTGGGAAAATGGGCATGTTTCTAAATATAAGGCCTGCTTCACACATCAGTTTTTTTGGTCAGTCAAAATCCGCTACAATGGCGGATAACGGATCCGTTCCTGTACTGATCACAACGTTTGGCACCGGACCGTTATTTTATCGAATCAGTCAAAGGAAGAATTTTAAAGGAACCGCTGACTGGGGAAGGAGAGAGAGAGAGAGAGACTTAATTTGACTGTAAGCAAAGTAATAAGAATAAAATCAAAAGGTTTTCAGAACCTCTTAATACTGGCAGCAGTTGGATTTGAACCCATGCCTCATAAGTACACAAGTACATTGGATTATTTATAAAATTTGTGCAGGTTGAAAAATAAACAAATCTCTAAGCACAAAAAAGCAATGATTCTAACATCTGTCTTTTCCTAAACAGAAAAACACACACTCATACAAATGCAAAAGAAGATTAAAGCACATGTTAATTATTCTTTTAACAAAATCATAGCAATAAGATCAAAATGTTGTCAAAAACTTATAATAGTTGCAGCAGTAGGATTTCAACTTACGCCTCTGAGCTACTTAAAGTAACTGAAGAACATTTGACTATATTTAAATTTCTGTATTTTTGAAGATGAGAAAGTTTCTATGCTCAAGGAAAAAGCAATGATCCTATAAACTGTCTTTTCCTTAAAAGAAAAGCACACGCTTATACAACTACAAAACAAGGTTAAAGCACATGCTAATTTGTGTGTTAGCAAAATCATAAAAATATGTTCAAGAGGTTAAAATACTGGCAGCAGTGGGATTTGAACCGACACCTCAGACAGCCTTAGCACACACTCATAACAAAGTACATAAGAGGACATGCTAATTTGACTGAAAGCAAAATAATAAGATGAAAATGTTTTTAAATTCTCATAATATTGGCAGCAGTGGGATTTGAACCCACGCCTCGAAAGAGACTGGAGCCTAAATCCAGTGCCTTAGACCACTCGGCCATGCTACCATTATTTACTGTGTGATGTAAGTTCCTTGGAGTAAGTGTAGTACATGTGAATACATTTCAAACTTGATGATGTTGGAATATGGGCAAGTATCTAAATATTTGGAGAAAGCAATGATTCTATCAAATGTTTTTTCTTAAACAGAAAAGCACACACTCATACCAAAGTACATAAAAGCATATGCTAATTTGACTGATAGCAAAGCAATAAGATGAAAATGTTTTTAAATTCTTATAATATTGGCAGCAGTGGGATTTGACCCCACTCCTCCAAAGAGACTGGAGCCTTAATCCAGCGCCTTAGACCGCTCGGCCATGGTACCATATTTTCGTTCATGTTCAAGCAAGTTTTCTTAGAGTAAGTGAAGTACATTTAACTACATTTAAAATTGTGCATGTGGGAAAATGGGCATGTTTCTAAATATAAGGCCTGCTTCACACATCAGTTTTTTTGGTCAGTCAAAATCCGCTATAATGGCGGATAACGGATCCGTTCCTGTACTGATCACAACGTTTGGCACCGGATCGTTATTTTATCGAATCAGTCAAAGGAAGAATTTTAAAGGAACCGCTGACTGGGGAAGGAGAGAGAGAGACTTAATTTGACTGTAAGCAAAGTAATAACAATAAAATCAAAAGGTTTTCAGAACCTCATAATACTGGCAGCAGTTGGATTTGAGCCCATGGGGGAAAGAGAGAGAGAGAGAGAAAACAATGGCATATCTTTTTTTTGCAAGATGGCGGATTTTGACTGATGGACACAAACGGATGTGGGAAACAGGCCTTAGGAAAAAGCAATGATTCTATCCACTGTCTTTTCCTTAGCAGAAAAGTACACAATCATACAAATACAAAAGTACATTGGAGCACACATTAATTTCACTGTTTGCAATATAAAAGAGTGCGTTCAATAGGTTATGAAAACCTCCTCTTACTAACATCTGTGGGATTTGAACCCACACCTCAGAAGCACACAATTACAACAGACTATATTTCAAACTTGTGCATGTTGGAAAATAGACAAATCTCTAAACACAAAAAAGCGATGATTCTATCAACTGTCTTTTCCTAAACGGAAAAGCACACACTCATACAAATACAAAAGATTAAAGCACATGCTAATTTGACTGTAAGCAAAGTAATAAGAATAAAATCAAAAGGTTTTCAGAACCTCTTAATACTGGCAGCAGTTGGATTTGAACCCATGCCTCATAAGTACACAAGTACATTGGATTATTTTTAAAATTTGTGCAGGTTGAAAAATAAACAAATCTCTAAGCACAAAAAAGCAATGATTCTAACATCTGTCTTTTCCTAAACAGAAAAACACACACTCATACAAATGCAAAAGAAGATTAAAGCACATGTTAATTATTCTTTTAACAAAATCATAGCAATAAGATCAAAATGTTGTCAAAAACTTATAATAGTTGCAGCAGTAGGATTTCAACTTACGCCTCTGAGCTACTTAAAGTAACTGAAGAACATTTGACTATATTTAAATTTTTTTATTTTTGAAGATGAGAAAGTTTCTATGCTCAAGGAAAAAGCAATGATTCTATAAACTGTCTTTTCCTTAAAAGAAAAGCACACGCTTCTTATACAACTACAAAACAAGGTTAAAGCACATGCTAATTTGTGTGTTAGCAAAATCATAAAAATATGTTCAAAAGGTTAAAATACTGGCAGCAGTGGGATTTGAACCGACGCCTCAGACAGCCTTAGCACACACTCATAACAAAGTACATAAGAGCACATGCTTATTTGGCTGAAAGCAAAGTAATAAGATGAAAATGTTTTTAAATTCTCATAATATTGGCAGCAGTGGGATTTGAACCCACACCTCAAAAGAGACAGGAGCCTAAATCCAGCGCCTTAGACCGCTCGGCCATGCTACCATTGTTTTCTGTTTGACGTAAGTTCCTTGGAGTAAGTGTAGTACATGTGAATACATTTCAAACTTGATCATGTTGGAATATGGGCAAGTATCTAAATATTTGGAGAAAGCAATGATTCTATCAAATTTTTTTTCTTAAACAGAAAAGCACACACTCATACCAAAGTACATAAAAGCATATGTTAATTTGACTGAAAGCAAAGCAATAAGATGAAAATGTTTTTAAATTCTCATAATATTGGCAGGAGTGGGATTTGAACCCACGCCTCGAAAGAAACTGGAGCCTTAATCCAGCGCCATAGACCGCTCGGCCATGCTCCCATTATTTACAGTGTGACGTAAGTTCCTTGGAGTTAGTGTAGTACATGTGAATACATTTCAAACTTGATAATGTTGGAATATGGGCAAGTATCTAAATATTTGGAGAAAGCAATGATTCTATCAAATGTTTTTTCTTAAACAGAAAAGCACACACTCATTCCAAAGTACATAAAAGCATATGTTAATTTGACTGAAAGTAAAGCAATAAGATGAAAATGTTTTTAAATTCTTATAATATTGGCAGCAGTGGGATTTGACCCCACTCCTCCAAAGAGACTGGAGCCTTAATCCTGCGCCTTAGACCGCTCGGCCATGCTACCATATTTTCGTTCATGTTCAAGCAAGTTTTCTTAGAGTAAGTGAAGTACATTTAACTACATTTAAAATTGTGCATGTGGGAAAATGGGCATGTTTCTAAATATAAGGCCTGCTTCACACATCAGTTTTTTTGGTCAGTCAAAATCCGCTATAATGGCGGATAACGGATCCGTTCCTGTACTAATCACAACGTTTGGCACCGGACCGTTATTTTATTGAATCAGTCAAAGGAAGAATTTTAAAGGAACCGCTGACTGGGGAAGGAGAGAGAGAGACTTAATTTGACTGTAAGCAAAGTAATAAGAATAAAATCAAAAGGTTTTCAGAACCTCTTAATACTGGCAGCAGTTGGATTTAAACCCATGGGGGGAAAGAGAGAGAGAGAAAACAATGGCATATCTTTTTTTTGCAAGATGGCGGATTTTGACTGATGGACACAAACGGATGTGGGAAACAGGCCTTAGGAAAAAGCAATGATTCTATCCACTGTCTTTTCCTTAGCAGAAAAGTACACAATCATACAAATACAAAAGTACATTGGAGCACACATTAATTTCACTGTTTGCAATATAAAAGAATGCGTTCAATAGGTTATGAAAACCTCCTCTTACTAACATCTGTGGGATTTGAACCCACACCTCAGAAGCACACAATTACAACAGACTATATTTCAAACTTGTGCATGTTGGAAAATAGACAAATCTCTAAACACAAAAAAGCGATGATTCTATCAACTGTCTTTTCCTAAACGGAAAAGCACACACTCATACAAATACAAAAGATTAAAGCACATGCTAATTTGACTGTAAGCAAAGTAATAAGAATAAAATCAAAAGGTTTTCAGAACCTCTTAATACTGGCAGCAGTTGGATTTGAACCCATGCCTCATAAGTACACAAGTACATTGGATTATTTTTAAAATTTGTGCAGGTTGAAAAATAAACAAATCTCTAAGCACAAAAAAGCAATGATTCTAACATCTGTCTTTTCCTAAACAGAAAAACACACACTCATACAAATGCAAAAGAAGATTAAAGCACATGTTAATTATTCTTTTAACAAAATCATAGCAATAAGATCAAAATGTTGTCAAAAACTTATAATAGTTGCAGCAGTAGGATTTCAACTTACGCCTCTGAGCTACTTAAAGTAACTGAAGAACATTTGACTATATTTAAATTTCTGTATTTTTGAAGATGAGAAAGTTTCTATGCTCAAGGAAAAAGCAATGATTCTATAAACTGTCTTTTCCTTAAAAGAAAAGCACACGCTTATACAACTACAAAACAAGGTCAAAGCACATGCTAATTTGTGTGTTAGCAAAATCATAAAAATATGTTCAAAAGGTTAAAATACTGGCAGCAGTGGGATTTGAACCGACGCCTCAGACAGCCTTAGCACACACTCATAACAAAGTACATAAGAGAACATGCTAATTTGGCTGAAAGCAAAGTAATAAGATGAAAATGTTTTTAAATTCTCATAATATTGGCAGCAGTGGGATTTGAACCCATGCCTCGAAAGAAACTGGAGCCTTAATCCAGCGCCTTAGACCGCTGAGCAATGCTACCATTATTTACTGTGTGCCGTAAGTTCCTTGGAGTAAGTGTAGTACATGTGAATACATTTCAAACTTGATCATGTTGGAATATGGGCAAGTATCTAAATATTTGGAGAAAGCAATGATTCTATCAAATGTTTTTTCTTAAACAGAAAAGCACACACTCATACCAAAGCAGATAAAAGCATACGCTAATTTGACTGAAAGCAAAGCAATAAGATGAAAATGTTTTTAAATTCTTATAATATTGGCAGCAGTGGGATATGAACCCACGCCTCCAAACAGACTGGAGCCTTAATCCAGCGCCTTAGACCGCTCGGCCATGCTACCATATTGAATTTCATGTTCAAGCAAGTTTTCTTAGAGTAAGTGAAGTACATTTAACTACATTTAAAATTGTGCATGTGGGAAAATGGGCATGTTTCTAAATATAAGGCCTGCTTCACACATCAGTTTTTTTGGTCAGTCAAAATCCGCTATAATGGCGGATAACGGATCGGTTCCTGTACTGATCACAACGTTTGGCACCGGATCGTTATTTTATCGAATCAGTCAAAGGAAGAATTTTAAAGGAACCGCTGACTGGGGAAGGAGAGAGAGAGACTTAATTTGACTGTAAGCAAAGTAATAACAATAAAATCATAAGGTTTTCAGAACCTCATAATACTGGCAGCAGTTGGATTTGAGCCCATGGGGGAAAGAGAGAGAGAGAGAGAAAACAATGGCATATCTTTTTTTTGCAAGATGGCGGATTTTGACTGATGGACACAAACGGATGTGGGAAACAGGCCTTAGGAAAAAGCAATGATTCTATCCACTGTCTTTTCCTTAGCAGAAAAGTACACAATCATACAAATACAAAAGTACATTGGAGCACACATTAATTTCACTGTTTGCAATATAAAAGAGTGCGTTCAATAGGTTATGAAAACCTCCTCTTACTAACATCTGTGGGATTTGAACCCACACCTCAGAAGCACACAATTACAACAGACTATATTTCAAACTTGTGCATGTTGGAAAATAGACAAATCTCTAAACACAAAAAAGCGATGATTCTATCAACTGTCTTTTCCTAAACGGAAAAGCACACACTCATACAAATACAAAAGATTAAAGCACATGCTAATTTGACTGTAAGCAAAGTAATAAGAATAAAATCAAAAGGTTTTCAGAACCTCTTAATACTGGCAGCAGTTGGATTTGAACCCATGCCTCATAAGTACACAAGTACATTGGATTATTTTTAAAATTTGTGCAGGTTGAAAAATAAACAAATCTCTAAGCACAAAAAAGCAATGATTCTAACATCTGTCTTTTCCTAAACAGAAAAACACACACTCATACAAATGCAAAAGAAGATTAAAGCACATGTTAATTATTCTTTTAACAAAATCATAGCAATAAGATCAAAATGTTGTCAAAAACTTATAATAGTTGCAGCAGTAGGATTTCAACTTACGCCTCTGAGCTACTTAAAGTAACTGAAGAACATTTGACTATATTTAAATTTTTTTATTTTTGAAGATGAGAAAGTTTCTATGCTCAAGGAAAAAGCAATGATTCTATAAACTGTCTTTTCCTTAAAAGAAAAGCACACGCTTCTTATACAACTACAAAACAAGGTTAAAGCACATGCTAATTTGTGTGTTAGCAAAATCATAAAAATATGTTCAAAAGGTTAAAATACTGGCAGCAGTGGGATTTGAACCGACGCCTCAGACAGCCTTAGCACACACTCATAACAAAGTACATAAGAGCACATGCTTATTTGGCTGAAAGCAAAGTACTAAGATGAAAATGTTTTTAAATTCTCATAATATTGGCAGCAGTGGGATTTGAACCCACACCTCAAAAGAGACAGGAGCCTAAATCCAGCGCCTTAGACCGCTCGGCCATGCTACCATTGTTTTCTGTTTGACGTAAGTTCCTTGGAGTAAGTGTAGTACATGTGAATACATTTCAAACTTGATCATGTTGGAATATGGGCAAGTATCTAAATATTTGGAGAAAGCAATGATTCTATCAAATTTTTTTTCTTAAACAGAAAAGCACACACTCATACCAAAGTACATAAAAGCATATGTTAATTTGACTGAAAGCAAAGCAATAAGATGAAAATGTTTTTAAATTCTTATAATATTGGCAGCAGTGGGATTTGAACCCACACCTCCAAAGAGACTGGAGCCTTAATCCAGCGCCTTAGACCGCTCAGCCATGCTACCAAATTTTTTTTCATGTTCAAGCAAGTTTTCTTAGAGTAAGTGAAGTACATTTAACTACATTTAAAATTGTGCATGTGGGAAAATGGGCATGTTTCTAAATATAAGGCCTGCTTCACACATCAGTTTTTTTGGTCAGTCAAAATCCGCTATAATGGTGGATAACGGATCCGTTCCTGTACTGATCACAACGTTTGGCACCGGACCGTTATTTTATCGAATCAGTCAAAGGAAGAATTTTAAAGGAACCGCTGACTGGGGAAGGAGAGAGAGAGAGACTTAATTTGACTGTAAGCAAAGTAATAAGAATAAAATCAAAAGGTTTTCAGAACCTCTTAATACTGGCAGCAGTTGGATTTGAGCCCATGGGGGGGAAAGAGAGAGAGAGAAAACAATGGCATATCTTTTTTTTGCAAGATGGCGGATTTTGACGGATGGACACAAACGGATGTGGGAAACAGGCCTTAGGAAAAAACAATGATTCTATCCACTGTCTTTCCCTTAGCAGAAAAGTACACAATCATACAAATACAAAAGTACATTGGAGCACACATTAATTTCACTGTTTGCAATATAAAAGAATGCGTTCAATAGGTTATGAAAACCTCCTCTTACTAACATCTGTGGGATTTGAACCCACACCTCAGAAGCACACAATTACAACAGACTATATTTCAAACTTGTGCATGATGGAAAATAGACAAATCTCTAATCACAAAAAAGCGATGATTCTATCAACTGTCTTTTCCTAAATGGAAAAGCACACACTCATACTCACACTCAAGATTAAAGCACATGCTAATTTGACTGTAAGCAAAGTAATAAGAATAAAATCAAAAGGTTTTCAGAACCTCTTAATACTGGCAGCAGTTGGATTTGAACCCATGCCTCATAAGTACACAAGTACATTGGATTATTTTTAAAATTTGTGCAGGTTGAAAAATAAACAAATCTCTAAGCACAAAAAAGCAATGATTCTAACATCTGTCTTTTCCTAAACAGAAAAACACACACTCATACAAATGCAAAAGAAGATTAAAGCACATGTTAATTATTCTTTTAACAAAATCATAGCAATAAGATCAAAATGTTGTCAAAAACTTATAATAGTTGCAGCAGTAGGATTTCAACTTACGCCTCTGAGCTACTTAAAGTAACTGAAGAACATTTGACTATATTTAAATTTCTGTATTTTTGAAGATGAGAAAGTTTCTATGCTCAAGGAAAAAGCAATGATTCTATAAACTGTCTTTTCCTTAAAAGAAAAGCACACGCTTCTTATACAACTACAAAACAAGGTTAAAGCACATGCTAATTTGTGTGTTAGCAAAATCATAAAAATATGTTCAAAAGGTTAAAATACTGGCAGCAGTGTGATTGGAACCGATACCTCAGACAGCATTAACACACTCATAACAAAGTACATAAGAGCACATGCTAATTTGGCTGAAAGCAAAGTAATAAGATGAAAATGTTTTTAAATTCTCATAATATTGGCAGCAGTGGGATTTGAACCCACGCCTCGAAAGAGACTGGAGCCTAAATCCAGCGCCTTAGACCGCTCGGCCATGCTACCATTATTTACTGTGTGATGTAAGTTCCTTGGAGTAAGTGTAGTACATGTGAATACATTTCAAACTTGATCATGTTGGAATATGGGCAAGTATCTAAATATTTGGAGAAAGCAATGATTCTATCAAATGTTTTTTCTTAAACAGAAAAGCACACACTCATACCAAAGTACATAAAAGCATATGCTAATTTGACTGAAAGCAAAGCAATAAGATGAAAATGTTTTTAAATTCTTATAATGTTGGCAGCAGTGGGATTTGAACCCACGCCTCCAAAGAGACTGGAGCCTTAATCCAGCGCCTTAGACCACTCGGCCATGCTAACATATTTTTTTTCATGTTCAAGCAAGTTTTCTTAGAGTAAGTGAAGTACATTTAACTACATTTAAAATTGTGCATGTGGGAAAATGGCAATGTTTCTAAATATAAGGCCTTCTTCACACATCAGTTTTTTCGGTCAGTCAAAATCCGCTATAATGGCGGATAACGGATCCGTTCCTGTACTGATCACAATGTTTGGCACCGGACCGTTATTTTATCGAATCAGTCAAAGGAAGAATTTTAAACGAACCGCTGACTGGGGAAGGAGAGAGAGAGAGAGACTTAATTTGACTGTAAGCAAAGTAATAAGAATAAAATCAAAAGGTTTTCAGAACCTCTTAATACTGGCAGCAGTTGGATTTGAGCCCATGGGGGGGAAAGAGAGAGAGAGAGAGAAAACAATGGCATATCTTTTTTTTACAAGATGGCGGATTTTGACTGATGGACATAAACGGATGTGAGAAACAGGCCTTAGGAAAAAGCAATGATTCTATCCTCTGTCTTTTCCTTAGCAGAAAAGTACACAATCATACAAATACAAAAGTACATTGGAGCACACATTAATTTCACTGTTTGCAATATAAAAGAATGCGTTCAATAGGTTATGAAAACCTCCTCTTACTAACATCTGTGGGATTTGAACCCACACCTCAGAAGCACACAATTACAACAGACTATATTTCAAACTTGTGCATGTTGGAAAATAGACAAATCTCTAAAGACACAAAAGGCGATGATTCTATCAACTGTCTTTTCCTAAACGGAAAAGCACACACTCATACAAATACAAAAGATTAAAGCACATGCTAATTTGACTGTAAGCAAAGTAATAAGAATAAAATCAAAAGGTTTTCAGAACCTCTTAATACTGGCAGCAGTTGGATTTGAACCCATGCCTCATAAGTACACAAGTACATTGGATTATTTTTAAAATTTGTGCAGGTTGAAAAATAAACAAATCTCTAAGCACAAAAAAGCAATGATTCTAACATCTGTCTTTTCCTAAACAGAAAAACACACACTCATACAAATGCAAAAGAAGATTAAAGCACATGTTAATTATTCTTTTAACAAAATCATAGCAATAAGATCAAAATGTTGTCAAAAACTTATAATAGTTGCAGCAGTAGGATTTCAACTTACGCCTCTGAGCTACTTAAAGTAACTGAAGAACATTTGACTATATTTAAATTTCTGAATTTTTGAAGATGAGAAAGTTTCTATGCTCAAGGAAAAAGCAATGATTCTATAAACTGTCTTTTCCTTAAAAGAAAAGCACACGCTTTTACAACTACAAAACAAGGTTAAAGCACATGCTAATTTGTGTGTTAGCAAAATCATAAAAATATGTTCAAAAGGTTAAAATACTGGCAGCAGTGGGATTTGAACCGACACCTCAGACAGCCTTAGCACACACTCATAACAAAGTACATAAGAGCACATGCTAATTTGGCTGAAAGCAAAGTAATAAGATGAAAATGTTATTAAATTCTCATAATATTGGCAGCAGTGGGATTTGAACCAACGCCTCAGACAGCCTTAGCACACACTCATAACAAAGTACATAAGAGCACATGCTAATTTGGCTGAAAGCAAAGTAATAAGATAAAAATGTTTTTAAATTCTCATAATATTGGCAGTAGTGGAATTTGAACCCACGCCTCGAAAGAAATTGGAGCCTTAATCCAGCGCCTTAAACCGCTCGGCCATGCTCCCATTATTTACTGTGTGACGTAAGTTCCTTGGAGTAAGTGTAGTACATGTGAATACATTTCAAACTTGATCATGTTGGAATATGGGCAAGTATCTAAATATTTGGAGAAAGCAATGATTCTATCAAATGTTTTTTCTTAAACAGAAAAGCACACACTCATACCAAAGTACATAAAAGCATATGTTAATTTGACTGAAAGCAAAGCAATAAGATGAAAATGTTTTTAAATTCTTATATTATTGGCAGCAGTGGGATTTGACCCCACGCCTCCAAAGAAACTGGAGCCTTAATCCAGCGCCTTAGACCGCTCGGCCATGCTACCATATTTTCTTTCATGTTCAAGCAAGTTTTCTTAGAGTAAGTGAAGTACATTTAACTACATTTAAAATTGTGCATGTGGGAAAAAGGGCATGTTTCTAAATATAAGGCCTGCTTCACACATCAGTTTTTTTGGTCAGTCAAAATCCGCTATAATGGCGGATAACGGATCCGTTCCTGTACTGATCACAACGTTTGGCACCGGACCGTTATTTTATCGAATCAGTCAAAGGAAGAATTTTAAAGGAACCGCTGACTGGGGAAGGAGAGAGAGAGAGACTTAATTTGACTGTAAGCAAAGTAATAAGAATAAAATCAAAAGGTTTTCAGAACCTCTTAATACTGGCAGCAGTTGGATTTGAGCCCATGGTGGGGTAAGAGAGAGAGAGAAAACAATGGTATATCTTTTTTTTGCAAGATGGCGGATTTTGACCGATGGACACAAACGGATGTGGGAAACAGGCCTTAGGAAAAAGCAATGATTCTATCCACTGTCTTTTCCTTAGCAGAAAAGTACACAATCATACAAATACAAAAGTACATTGGAGCACACATTAATTTCACTGTTTGCAATATAAAAGAATGCGTTCAATAGGTTATGAAAACATCCTCTTACTAACATCTGTGGGATTTGAACCCACACCTCAGAAGCACACAATTACAACAGACTATATTTAAAACTTGTGCATGTTGGAAAATAGACAAATCTCTAAACACAAAAAAGCGATGATTCTATCAACTGTCTTTTCCTAAACGGAAAAGCACACACTCATACAAATACAAAAGATTAAAGCACATGCTAATTTGACTGTAAGCAAAGTAATAAGA
This sequence comes from Dendrobates tinctorius, assembly GCF_039654945.1. Lineage (NCBI taxonomy): Eukaryota > Metazoa > Chordata > Amphibia > Anura > Dendrobatidae > Dendrobates > Dendrobates tinctorius. The sequence goes on from NW_027361715.1 coordinate 13,376,911, forward strand.
ATAAAATCAAAAGGTTTTCAGAACCTCTTAATACTGGCAGCAGTTGGATTTGAACCCATGCCTCATAAGTACACAAGTACATTGGATTATTTTTAAAATTTGTGCAGGTTGAAAAATAAACAAATCTCTAAGCACAAAAAAGCAATGATTCTAACATCTGTCTTTTCCTAAACAGAAAAACACACACTCATACAAATGCAAAAGAAGATTAAAGCACATGTTAATTATTCTTTTAACAAAATCATAGCAATAAGATCAAAATGTTGTCAAAAACTTATAATAGTTGCAGCAGTAGGATTTCAACTTACGCCTCTGAGCTACTTAAAGTAACTGAAGAACATTTGACTATATTTAAATTTCTGTATTTTTGAAGATGAGAAAGTTTCTATGCTCAAGGAAAAAGCAATGATTCTATAAACTGTCTTTTCCTTAAAAGAAAAGCACACGCTTATACAACTACAAAACAAGGTTAAAGCACATGCTAATTTGTGTGTTAGCAAAATCATAAAAATATGTTCAAAAGGTTAAAATACTGGCAGCAGTGTGATTGGAACCGATACCTCAGACAGCCTTAACACACTCATAACAAAGTACATAAGAGAACATGCTAATTTGGCTGAAAGCAAAGTAATAAGATGAAAATGTTTTTAAATTCTCATAATATTGGCAGCAGTGGGATTTGAACCCACACATCGAAAGAGACTGGAGCCTAAATCCAGCGCCTTAGACCGCTCGGCCATGCTACCATTATTTACTGTGTTATGTAAGTTCCTTGGAGTAAGTGTAGTACATGTGAATACATTTCAAACTTGATCATGTTGGAATATGGGCAAGTATCTAAATATTTGGAGAAAGCAATGATTCTATCAAATGTTTTTTCTTAAACAGAAAAGCACACACTCATACCAAAGTACATAAAAGCATATGCTAATTTGACTGAAAGCAAAGAAATAAGATGAAAATGTTTTTAAATTCTTATAATTTTGGCAGCAGTGGGACTTGAACCCACAACTCAAAAGAGACTGGAGCCTTAATCCAGCGCCTTAGACCGCTCGGCCATGCTACCATATTTTTTTTCATGTTCAAGCAAGTTTTCTTAGAGTAAGTGAAGTACATTTAACTACATTTAAAATTGTGCATGTGGGAAAATGGGCATGTTTCTAAATATAAGGCCTGCTTCACACATCAGTTTTTTTGGTCAGTCAAAATCCGCTATAATGGCGGATAACGGATCCGTTCCTGTACTGATCACAACGTTTGGCACCGGACCGTTATTTTATCGAATCAGTCAAAGGAAGAATTTTAAAGGAACCGCTGACTGGGGAAGGAGAGAGAGAGAGACTTAATTTGACTGTAAGCAAAGTAATAAGAATAAAATCAAAAGGTTTTCAGAACCTCTTAATACTGGCAGCAGTTGGATTTGAGCCCATGGTGGGGAAAGAGAGAGAGAGAAAACAATGGTATATCTTTTTTTTGCAAGATGGCGAATTTTGACCGATGGACACAAACGGATGTGGGAAACAGGCCTTAGGAAAAAGCAATGATTCTATCCACTGTCTTTTCCTTAGCAGAAAAGTACACAATCATACAAATACAAAAGTACATTGGAGCACACATTAATTTCACTGTTTGCAATATAAAAGAATGCGTTCAATAGGTTATGAAAACCTCCTCTTACTAACATCTGTGGGATTTGAACCCACACCTCAGAAGCACACAATTACAACAGACTATATTTCAAACTTGTGCATGTTGGAAAATAGACAAATCTCTAAACACAAAAAAGCGATGATTCTATCAACTGTCTTTTCCTAAACGGAAAAGCACACACTCATACAAATACAAAAGATTAAAGCACATGCTAATTTGACTGTAAGCAAAGTAATAAGAATAAAATCAAAAGGTTTTCAGAACCTCTTAATACTGGCAGCAGTTGGATTTGAACCTATGCCTCATAAGTACACAAGTACATTGGATTATTTTTAAAATTTGTGCAGGTTGAAAAATAAACAAATCTCTAAGCACAAAAAAGCAATGATTCTAACATCTGTCTTTTCCTAAACAGAAAAACACACACTCATACAAATGCAAAAGAAGATTAAAGCACATGTTAATTATTCTTTTAACAAAATCATAGCAATAAGATCAAAATGTTGTCAAAAACTTATAATAGTTGCAGCAGTAGGATTTCAACTTACGCCTCTGAGCTACTTAAAGTAACTGAAGAACATTTGACTATATTTAAATTTCTGTATTTTTGAAGATGAGAAAGTTTCTATGCTCAAGGAAAAAGCAATGATTCTATAAACTGTCTTTTCCTTAAAAGAAAAGCACACGCTTATACAACTACAAAACAAGGTTAAAGCACATGCTAATTTGTGTGTTAGCAAAATCATAAAAATATGTTCAAAAGGTTAAAATACTGGCAGCAGTGTGATTGGAACCGATACCTCAGACAGCCTTAACACACTCATAACAAAGTACATAAGAGCACATGCTAATTTGGCTGAAAGCAAAGTAATAAGATGAAAATGTTTTTAAATTCTCATAATATTGGCAGCAGTGGGATTTGAACCCACACCTCGAAAGAGACTGGAGCCTAAATCCAGCGCCTTAGACCGCTCGGCCATGCTACCATTATTTACTGTGTGATGTAAGTTCCTTGGAGAAAGTGTAGTACATGTGAATACATTTCAAACTTCATCATGTTGGAATATGGGCAAGTATCTAAATATTTGGAGAAAGCAATGATTCTATCAAATGTTTTTTCTTAAACAGAAAAGCACACACTCATACCAAAGTACATAAAAGCATATGCTAATTTGACTGAAAGCAAAGAAATAAGATGAAAATGTTTTTAAATTCTTATAATTTTGGCAGCAGTGGGACTTGAACCCACAACTCCAAAGAGACTGGAGCCTTAATCCAGCGCCTTAGACCGCTCGGCCATGCTACCATATTTTTTTTCATGTTCAAGCAAGTTTTCTTAGAGTAAGTGAAGTACATTTAACTACATTTAAAATTGTGCATGTGGGAAAATGGGCATGTTTCTAAATATAAGGCCTGCTTCACACATCAGTTTTTTTGGTCAGTCAAAATCCGCTATAATGGCGGATAACGGATCCGTTCCTGTACTGATCACAACGTTTGGCACCGGACCGTTATTTTATCGAATCAGTCAAAGGAAGAATTTTAAAGGAACCGCTGACTGGGGAAGGAGAGAGAGAGAGACTTAATTTGACTGTAAGCAAAGTAATAAGAATAAAATCAAACGGTTTTCAGAACCTCTTAATACTGGCAGCAGTTGGATTTGAGCCCATGGGGGGGAAAGAGAGAGAGAGAAAACAATGGCATATCTTTTTTTTGCAAGATGGTGAATTTTGACTGATGGACACAAACGGATGTGGGAAACAGGCCTTAGGAAAAAGCAATGATTCTATCCACTGTCTTTTCCTTAGCAGAAAAGTACACAATCATACAAATACAAAAGTACATTGGAGCACACATTAATTTCACTGTTTGCAATATAAAAGAATGCGTTCAATAGGTTATGAAAACCTCCTCTTACTAACATCTGTGGGATTTGAACCCACACCTCAGAAGCACACAATTACAACAGACTATATTTCAAACTTGTGCATGTTGGAAAATAGACAAATCTCTAAACACAAAAAAGCGATGATTCTATCAACTGTCTTTTCCTAAACGGAAAAGCACACACTCATACAAATACAAAAGATTAAAGCACATGCTAATTTGACTGTAAGCAAAGTAATAAGAATAAAATCAAAAGGTTTTCAGAACCTCTTAATACTGGCAGCAGTTGGATTTGAACCCATGCCTCATAAGTACACAAGTACATTGGATTATTTTTAAAATTTGTGCAGGTTGAAAAATAAACAAATCTCTAAGAACAAAAAAGCAATGATTCTAACATCTGTCTTTTCCTAAACAGAAAAACACACACTCATACAAATGCAAAAGAAGATTAAAGCACATGTTAATTATTCTTTTAACAAAATCATAGCAATAAGATCAAAATGTTGTCAAAAGCTTATAATAGTTGCAGCAGTAGGATTTCAACTTACGCCTCTGAGCTACTTAAAGTAACTGAAGAACATTTGACTATATTTAAATTTCTGTATTTTTGAAGATGAGAAAGTTTCTATGCTCAAGGAAAAAGCAATGATTCTATAAACTGTCTTTTCCTTAAAAGAAAAGCACATGCTTATACAACTACAAAACAAGGTTAAAGCACATGCTAATTTGTGTGTTAGCAAAATCATAAAAATATGTTCAAAAGGTTAAAATACTGGCAGCAATGGGATTTGAACCGACGCCTTAGACAGCCTTAGCACACACTCATAACAAAGTACTTAAGAGCACATGCTAATTTGGCTGAAAGCAAAGTAATAAGATGAAAATGTTTTTAAATTCTCATAATATTGGCAGCAGTGGGATTTGAACCCACACCTCGAAAGCGACTGGAGCCTAAATCCAGCACCTTAGACCGCTCGGCCATGCTACCATTATTTACTGTGTGGTGTAAGTTCCTTGGAGTAAATGTAGTACATGTGAATACATTTCAAACTTGATAATGTTGGAATATGGGCAAGTATCTAAATATTTGGAGAAAGCAATGATTCTATCAAATGTTTTTTCTTAAACAGAAAAGCACACACTCATACCAAAGTGCATAAAAGCATATGCTAATTTGACTGACAGCAAAGCAATAAGATGAAAATGTTTTTATATTCTTATAATATTGGCAGCAGTGGGATTTGAACCCACGCCTCCAAAGAGACTGGAGCCTTAATCCAGCGCCTTAGACCGCTCTGCCATGCTACCATATTGTTTTTTGTGTTCAAGCAAGTTTTCTTAGAGTAAGTGAAGTACATTTAACTACATTTAAAATTGTGCATGTGGGAAAATGGGCATGTTTCTAAATATAAGGCCTGCTTCACACATCAGTTTTTTTGGTCAGTCAAAATCCGCTATAATGGCGGATAACGGATCCGTTCCTGTACTGATCACAACGTTTGGCACCGGACCGTTATTTTATCGAATCAGTCAAAGGAAGAATTTTAAAGGAACCGCTGACTGGGGAAGGAGAGAGAGAGAGACTTAATTTGACTGTAAGCAAAGTAATAAGAATAAAATCAAAAGGTTTTCAGAACCTCTTAATACTGGCAGCAGTTGGATTTGAGCCCATGGGGGGTAAAGAGAGAAAGAGAGAGAAAACAATGGCATATCTTTTTTTTGCAAGATGGCGGATTTTGACTGATGGACACAAACGGATGTGGGAAACAGGCCTTAGGAAAAAGCAATGATTCTATCCACTGTCTTTTCCTTAGCAGAAAAGTACACAATCACACAAATACAAAAGTACATTGGAGCACACATTAATTTCACTGTTTGCAATATAAAAGAATGCGTTCAATAGGTTATGAAAACCTCCTCTTACTAACATCTGTGGGATTTGAACCCACACCTCAGAAGCACACAATTACAACAGACTATATTTCAAACTTGTGCATGTTGGAAAATAGACAAATCTCTAAACACAAAAAAGCGATGATTCTATCAACTGTCTTTTCCTAAACGGAAAAGCACACACTCATACAAATACAAAAGATTAAAGCACATGCTAATTTGACTGTAAGCAAAGTAATAAGAATAAAATCAAAAGGTTTTCAGAACCTCTTAATACTGGCAGCAGTTGGATTTGAACCCATGCCTCATAAGTACACAAGTACATTGGATTATTTTTAAAATTTGTGCAGGTTGAAAAATAAACAAATCTCTAAGCACAAAAAAGCAATGATTCTAACATCTGTCTTTTCCTAAACAGAAAAACACACACTCATACAAATGCAAAAGAAGATTAAAGCACATGTTAATTATTCTTTTAACAAAATCATAGCAATAAGATCAAAATGTTGTCAAAAACTTATAATAGTTGCAGCAGTAGGATTTCAACTCACGCCTCTGAGCTACTTAAAGTAACTGAAGAAAATTTGACTATATTTAAATTTCTGTATTTTTGAAGATGAGAAAGTTTCTATGCTCAAGGAAAAAGCAATGATTCTATAAACTGTATTTTCCTTAAAAGAAAAGCACACGCTTATACAACTACAAAACAAGGTTAAAGCACATGCTAATTTGTGTGTTAGCAAAATCATAAAAATATGTTCAAAAGGTTAAAATACTGGCAGCAGTGGGATTTGAACCGACGCCTCAGACAGCCTTAGCACACACTCATAACAAAGTACATAAGAGCACATGCTAATTTGGCTGAAAACAAAGTAATAAGATGAAAATGTTTTTAAATTCTCATAATATTGGCAGCAGTGGGATTTGAACCCACGCCTCAAAAGAGACTGGAGCCTAAATCCAGCGCCTTAGACCACTCAGCCATGCTACCATTCTTTACTGTGTGATGTAAGTTCCTTGGAGTACGTGTAGTACATGTGAATACATTTCAAACTTGATCATGTTGGAATATGGGCAAGTATCTAAATATTTGGAGAAAGCAATGATTCTATCAAATGTTTTTTCTTAAACAGAAAAGCACACACTCATACCAAAGTACATAAAAACATATGCTAATTTGACTGAAAGCAAAGCAATAAGATGAAAATGTTTTTAACTTCTTATAATATTGGCAGCAGTGGGTTTTGAACCCACGCCTCCAAAGAGACTGGAGCCTTATTCCAGCGCCTTAGACCGCTCGGCCATGCTACCACATTTTTTTTCATGTTCAAGCAAGTTTTCTTAGAGTAAGTGAAGTACATTTAACTACATTTAAAATTGTGCATGTGGGAAAATGGGCATGTTTCTAAATATAAGGCCTGCTTCACACATCAGTTTTTTTGGTCAGTCAAAATCCGCTATAATGGCGGATAACGGATCCGTTCCTGTACTGATCACAACGTTTGGCACCGGACCGTTATTTTATCGAATCAGTCAAAGGAAGAATTTTAAAGGAACCGCTGACTGGGGAAGGAGAGAGAGAGAGACTTAATTTGACTGTAAGCAAAGTAATAAAAATAAAATCAAAAGGTTTTCAGAACCTCTTAATACTGGCAGCAGTTGGATTTGAGCCCATGGGGGGGAAAGAGAGAGAGAGAGAGAAAACAATGGCATATCTTTTTTTTGCAAGATGGCGGATTTTGACTGATGGACACAAACGGATGTGGGAAACAGGCCTTAGGAAAAAGCAATGAATCTATGCGCTGTCTTTTCCTTAGCAGAAAAGTACACAATCATACAAATACAAAAGTATATTGGAGCACACATTAATTTCACTGTTTGCAATATAAAAGAATGCGTTCAATAGGTTATTACAACCTCCTCTTACTAACATCTGTGGGATTTGAACCCACACCTCAGAAGCACACAATTACAACAGACTATATTTCAAACTTGTGCATGTTGGAAAATAGACAAATCTCTAAACACAAAAAGCGATGATTCTATCAACTGTCTTTTCCTAAACGGAAAAGCACACACTCATACAAATACAAAAGATTAAAGCACATGCTAATTTGACTGTAAGCAAAGTAATAAGAATAAAATCAAAAGGTTTTCAGAACCTCTTAATACTGGCAGCAGTTGGATTTGAACCCATGCCTCATAAGTACACAAGTACATTGGATTATTTTTAAAATTTGTGCAGGTTGAAAAATAAACAAATCTCTAAGCACAAAAAAGCAATGATTCTAACATCTGTCTTTTCCTAAACAGAAAAACACACACTCATACAAATGCAAAAGAAGATTAAAGCACATGTTAATTATTCTTTTAACAAAATCATAGCAATAAGATCAAAATGTTGTCAAAAACTTATAATAGTTGCAGCAGTAGGATTTCAACTTACGCCTCTGAGCTACTTAAAGTAACTGAAGAACATTTGACTATATTTAAATTTCTGTATTTTTGAAGATGAGAAAGTTTCTATGCTCAAGGAAAAAGCAATGAATCTATAAACTGTCTTTTCCTTAAAAGAAAAGCACACGCTTATACAACTACAAAACAAGGTTAAAGCACATGCTAATTTGTGTGTTAGCAAAATCATAAAAATATGTTCAAAAGGTTAAAATACTGGCAGCAGTGGGATTTGAACCGACACCTCAGACAGCCTTAGCACACACTCATAACAAAGTACATAAGAGCACATGGTAATTTGGCTGAAAGCAAAGTAATAAGATGCAAATGTTTTTAAATTCTCATAATATTGGCAGCAGTGGGATTCGAATCAACGCCTCCAAAGAGACTGGAGCCTTAATCCAGCGCCTTAGCCCGCTCTGCCATGCTACCATATTTTTTTTCATGTTCAAGCAAGTTTTCTTAGAGTAAGTGAAGTACATTTAACTACATTTAAAATTGTGCATGTGGGAAAATGGGCATGTTTCTAAATATAAGGCCTGCTTCACACATCAGTTTTTTTGGTCAGTCAAAATCCGCTATAATGGCGGATAACGGATCTGTTCCTGTACTGATCACAACGTTTGGCACCGGACCGTTATTTTATCGAATCAGTCAAAGGAAGAATTTTAAAGGAACCGCTGACTGGGGAAGGAGAGAGAGAGAGACTTAATTTGACTGTAAGCAAAGTAATAAAAATAAAATCAAAAGGTTTTCAGAACCTCTTAATACTGGCAGCAGTTGGATTTGAGCCCATGGGGGGGAAAGAGAGAGAGAGAGAGAAAACAATGGCATATCTTTTTTTTGCAAGATGGCGGATTTTGACTGATGGACACAAACGGATGTGGGAAACAGGCCTTAGGAAAAAGCAATGATTCTATGCGCTGTCTTTTCCTTAGCAGAAAAGTACACAATCATACAAATACAAAAGTACATTGGAGCACACATTAATTTCACTGTTTGCAATATAAAAGAATGCGTTCAATAGGTTATGACAACCTCCTCTTACTAACATCTGTGGGATTTGAACTCACACCTCAGAAGCACACAATTACAACAGACTATATTTCAAACTTGTGCATGTTGGAAAATAGACAAATCTCTAAACACAAAAAAGCGATGATTCTATCAACTGTCTTTTCCTAAACGGAAAAGCACACACTCATACAAATACAAAAGATTAAAGCACATGCTAATTTGACTGTAAGCAAAGTAATAAGAATAAAATCAAAAGGTTTTCAGAACCTCTTAATACTGGCAGCAGTTGGATTTGAACCCATGCCTCATAAGTACACAAGTACATTGGATTATTTTTAAAATTTGTGCAGGTTGAAAAATAAACAAATCTCTAAGCACAAAAAAGCAATGATTCTAACATCTGTCTTTTCCTAAACAGAAAAACACACACTCATACAAATGCAAAAGAAGATTAAAGCACATGTTAATTATTCTTTTAACAAAATCATAGCAATAAGATCAAAATGTTGTCAAAAACTTATAATAGTTGCAGCAGTAGGATTTCAACTTACGCCTCTGAGCTACTTAAAGTAACTGAAGAACATTTGACTATATTTAAATTTCTGTATTTTTGAAGATGAGAAAGTTTCTATGCTCAAGGAAAAAGCAATGATTCTATAAACTGTCTTTTCCTTAAAAGAAAAGCACACACTTATACAACTACAAAACAAGGTTAAAGCACATGCTAATTTGTGTGTTAGCAAAATCATAAAAATATGTTCAAAAGGTTAAAATACTGGCAGCAGTGGGTTTTAAACCGACACCTCAGACAGCCTTAGCACACACTCATAACAAAGTACATAAGAGCACATGGTAATTTGGCTTAAAGCAAAGTAATAAGATGAAAATGTTTTTAAATTCTCATAATATTGGCAGCAGTGGCATTTGAACCCACGTCTCCAAAGAGACTGGAGCCTTAATCCAGCGCCTTAGACCGCTCCGCCATGCTACCATATTTTTTTTCATGTTCAAGCAAGTTTTCTTAGAGTAAGTGAAGTACATTTAACTACATTTAAAATTGTGCATGTGGGAAAATGGGCATGTTTCTAAATATAAGGCCTGCTTCACACATCAGTTTTTTTGGTCAGTCAAAATCCGCTATAATGGCGGATAACGGATCCGTTCCTGTACTGATCACAACGTTTGGCACCGGACCTTTATTTTATCGAATCAGTCAAAGGAAGAATTTTAAAGGAACCGCTGACTGGGGAAGGAGAGAGAGAGAGACTTAATTTGACTGTAAGCAAAGTAATAAAAATAAAATCAAAAGGTTTTCAGAACCTCTTAATACTGGCAGCAGTTGGATTTGAGCCCATGGGAGGGGAAAGAGAGAGAGAGAGAGAAAACAATGGCATATCTTTTTTTTGCAAGATGGCGGATTTTGACTGATGGACACAAATGGATGTGGGAAACAGGCCTTAGGAAAAAGCAATGGTTCTATCCACTGTCTTTTCCTTAGCAGAAAAGTACACAATCATACAAATACAAAAGTACATTGGAGCACACATTAATTTCACTGTTTGCAATGTAAAAGAATGCGTTCAATAGGTTATGACAACCTCCTCTTACTAACATCTGTGGGATTTGAACCCACACCTCAGAAGCACACAATTACAACAGACTATATTTCAAACTTGTGCATGTTGGAAAATAGACAAATCTCTAAACACAAAAAAGCGATGATTCTATCAACTGTCTTTTCCTAAACGGAAAAGCACACACTCATACAAATACAAAAGATTAAAGCACATGCTAATTTGACTGTAAGCAAAGTAATAAGAATAAAATCAAAAGGTTTTCAGAACCTCTTAATACTGGCAGCAGTTGGATTTGAACCCATGCCTCATAAGTACACAAGTACATTGGATTATTTTTAAAATTTGTGCAGGTTGAAAAATAAACAAATCTCTAAGCACAAAAAAGCAATGATTCTAACATCTGTCTTTTCCTAAACAGAAAAACACACACTCATACAAATGCAAAAGAAGATTAAAGCACATGTTAATTATTCTTTTAACAAAATCATAGCAATAAGATAAAAATGTTGTCAAAAACTTATAATAGTTGCAGCAGTAGGATTTCAACTTACGCCTCTGAGCTACTTAAAGTAACTGAAGAACATTTGACTATATTTAAATTTCTGTATTTTTGAAGATGAGAAAGTTTCTATGCTCAAGGAAAAAGCAATGATTCTATAAACTGTCTTTTCCTTAAAAGAAAAGCACACGCTTATACAACTACAAAACAAGGTTAAAGCACATGCTAATTTGTGTGTTAGCAAAATCATAAAAATATTTTCAAAAGGTTAAAATACTGGCAGCAGTGGGATTTGAACCGACACCTCAGACAGCCTTAGCACACACTCATAACAAAGTACATAAGAGCACATGGTAATTTGGCTTAAAGCAAAGTAATAAGATGAAAATGTTTTTAAATTCTCATAATATTGGCAGCAGTGGGATTTGAACCCACGCCTCCAAAGAGACTGGAGCCTTAATCCAGCGCCTTAGACCGCTCTGCCATGCTACCATATTTTTTTTCAAGTTCAAGCAAGTTTTCTTAGAATAAGTGAAGTACATTTAACTACATTTAAAATTGTGCATGTGGGAAAATGGGCATGTTTCTAAATATAAGGCCTGCTTCACACATCAGTTTTTTTGGTCAGTCAAAATCCGCTATAATGGCGGATAACGGATCCGTTCCTGTACTGATCACAACGTTTGGCACCGGACCGTTATTTTATCGAATCAGTCAAAGGAAGAATTTTAAAGGAACCGCTGACTGGGGAAGGAGAGAGAGAGAGACTTAATTTGACTGTAAGCAAAGTAATAAAAATAAAATCAAAAGGTTTTCAGAACCTCTTAATACTGGCAGCAGTTGGATTTGAGCCCATGGGGGGGAAAGAGAGAGAGAGAGAGAAAACAATGGCATATCTTTTTTTTGCAAGATGGCGGATTTTGACTGATGGACACAAACGGATGTGGGAAACAGGCCTTAGGAAAAAGCAATGATTCTATGCGCTGTCTTTTCCTTAGCAGAAAAGTACACAATCATACAAATACAAAAGTACATTGGAGCACACATTAATTTCACTGTTTGCAATGTAAAAGAATGCGTTCAATAGGTTATGACAACCTCCTCTTACTAACATCTGTGGGATTTGAACCCACACCTCAGAAGCACACAATTACAACAGACTATATTTCAAACTTGTGCATGTTGGAAAATAGACAAATCTCTAAACACAAAAAAGCGATGATTCTATCAACTGTCTTTTCCTAAACGGAAAAGCACACACTCATACAAATACAAAAGATTAAAGCACATGCTAATTTGACTGTAAGCAAAGTAATAAGAATAAAATCAAAAGGTTTTCAGAACCTCTTAATACTGGCAGCAGTTGGATGTGAACCCATGCCTCACAAGTACACAAGTACATTGGATTATTTTTAAAATTTGTGCAGGTTGAAAAATAAACAAATCTCTAAGCACAAAAAAGCAATGATTCTAACATCTGTCTTTTCCTAAACAGAAAAACACACACTCATACAAATGCAAAAGAAGATTAAAGCACATGTTAATTATTCTTTTAACAAAATCATAGCAATAAGATCAAAATGTTGTCAAAAACTTATAATAGTTGCAGCAGTAGGATTTCAACTTACGCCTCTGAGATACTTAAAGTAACTGAAGAACATTTGACTATATTTAAATTTCTGTATTTTTGAAGATGAGAAAGTTTCTATGCTCAAGGAAAAAGCAATGATTCTATAAACTGTCTTTTCCTTAAAAGAAAAGCACACGCTTATACAACTACAAAACAAGGTTAAAGCACATGCTAATTTGTGTGTTAGCAAAATCATAAAAATATGTTCAAAAGGTTAAAATACTGGCAGCAGTGGGATTTGAACCGACACCTCAGACAGCCTTAGCACACACTCATAACAAAGTACATAAGAGCACATGGTAATTTGGCTGAAAGCAAAGTAATAAGATGCAAATGTTTTTAAATTCTCATAATATTGGCAGCAGTGGGATTTGAACCAACGCCTCCAAAGAGACTGGAGCCTTAATCCAGCACCTTAGACGGCTCTGCCATGCTACCATATTTTTTTTCATGTTCAAGCAAGTTTTCTTAGAGTAAGTGAAGTACATTTAACTACATTTAAAATTGTGCATGTGGGAAAATGGGCATGTTTCTAAATATAAGGCCTGCTTCACACATCAGTTTTTTTGGTCAGTCAAAATCCGCTATAATGGCGGATAACGGATCCGTTCCTGTACTGATCACAACGTTTGGCACCGGACCGTTATTTTATCGAATCAGTCAAAGGAAGAATTTTAAAGGAACCGCTGACTGGGGAAGGAGAGAGAGAGAGACTTAATTTGACTGTAAGCAAAGTAATAAAAATAAAATCAAAAGGTTTTCAGAACCTCTTAATACTGGCAGCAGTTGGATTTGAGCCCATGGGGGGGAAAGAGAGAGAGAGAGAGAAAACAATGGCATATCTTTTTTTTGCAAGATGGCGGATTTTGACTGATGGACACAAACGGATGTGGGAAACAGGCCTTAGGAAAAAGCAATGATTCTATGAGCTGTCTTTTCCTTAGCAGAAAAGTACACAATCATACAAATACAAAAGTACATTGGAGCACACATTAATTTCACTGTTTGCAATATAAAAGAATGCGTTCAACAGGTTATGACAACCTCCTCTTACTAACATCTGTGGGATTTGAACCCACACCTCAGAAGCACACAATTACAACAGACTATATTTCAAACTTGTGCATGTTGGAAAATAGACAAATTTCTAAACGCAAAAAAGCTATGATTCTATCAACTGTCTTTTCCTAAACGGAAAAGCACACACTCATACAAATACAAAAGATTAAAGCACATGCTAATTTGACTGTAAGCAAAGTAATAAGAATAAAATCAAAAGGTTTTCAGAACCTCTTAATACTGGCAACAGTTGGATTTGAACCCATGCCTCATAAGTACACAAGTACATTGGATTATTTTTAAAATTTGTGCAGGTTGAAAAATAAACAAATCTTTAAGCACAAAAAAGCAATGATTCTAACATCTGTCTTTTCCTAAACAGAAAAACACACACTCATACAAATGCAAAAGAAGATTAAAGCACATGTTAATTATTCTTTTAACAAAATCATAGCAATAAGATCAAAATGTTGTCAAAAACTTATAATAGTTGCAGCAGTAGGATTTCAACTTATGCCTCTGAGCTACTTAAAGTAACTGAAGAACATTTGACTATATTTAAATTTCTGTATTTTTGAAGATGAGAAAGTTTCTATGCTCAAGGAAAAAGCAATGATTCTATAAACTGTCTTTTCCTTAAAAGAAAAGCACACGCTTATACAACTACAAAACAAGGTTAAAGCACATGCTAATTTGTGTGTTAGCAAAATCATAAAAATATGTTCAAAAGGTTAAAATACTGGCAGCCGTGGGATTTGAACCGACGCCTCAGACAGCCTTAGCACACACTCATAACAAAGTACATAAGAGAACATGCTAATTTGGCTGAAAACAAAGTAATAAGATGAAAATGTTTTTAAATTCTCATAATATTGGCAGCAGTGGGATTTGAACCCACGCCTCAAAAGAGACTGGAGCCTAAATCCAGCGCCTTAGACCGTTCGGCCATGCTACCATTCTTTACTGTGTGATGTAAGTTCCTTGGAGTAAGTGTAGTACATGTGAATACATTTCAAACTTGATCATGTTGGAATATGGGCAAGTATCTAAATATTTGGAGAAAGCAATGATTCTATCAAATGTTTTTTCTTAAACAGAAAAGCACACACTCATACCAAAGTACATAAAAGCACACACTCATACCAAAGTACATAAAAGCATATGCTAATTTGACTGAAAGCAAAGCAATAAGATGAAAATGTTTTTAAATTCTTATAATATTGGCAGCAGTGGGATTTGAACCCACGCCTCCAAAGAGACTGTAGCCTTAATCCAGCGCCTTAGACCGCTCTGCCATGCTACCATATTTTTTTCATGTTCAAGCAAGTTTTCTTAGAGTAAGTGAAGTACATTTAACTACATTTAAAATTGTGCATGTGGGAAAATGGGCATGTTTCTAAATATAAGGCCTGCTTCACACATCAGTTTTTTTGGTCAGTCAAAATCCGCTATAATGGCGGATAACGGATCCGTTCCTGTACTGATCACAACGTTTGGCACCGGACCGTTATTTTATCGAATCAGTCAAAGGAAGAATTTTAAAGGAACCGCTGACTGGGGAAGGAGAGAGAAACTTAATTTGACTGTAAGCAAAGTAATAAAAATAAAATCAAAAGGTTTTCAGAACCTCTTAATACTGGCAGCAGTTGGATTTGAGCCCATGGGGGGGAAAGAGAGAGAGAGAAAACAATGGCATATCTTTTTTTTGCAAGATGGCGGATTTTGACTGATGGACACAAATGGATGTGGGAAACAGGCCTTAGGAAAATGCAATGATTCTATGCGCTGTCTTTTCCTTAGCAGAAAAGTACACAATCATACAAATACAAAAGTACATTGGAGCACACATTAATTTCACGGTTTGCAATATAAAAGAATGCGTTCAATAGGTTATGACAACCTCCTCTTACTAACATCTGTGGGATTTGAACCCACACCTCAGAAGCACACAATTACAACAGACTATATTTCAAACTTGTGCATGTTGGAAAATAGACAAATCTCTAAACACAAAAAAGCTATGATTCTATCAACTGTCTTTTCCTAAACGGAAAAGCACACACTCATACAAATACAAAAGATTAAAGCACATGCTAATTTGACTGTAAGCAAAGTAATAAGAATAAAATCAAAAGGTTTTCAGAACCTCTTAATACTGGCAGCAGTTGGATTTGAACCCATGCCTCATAAGTACACAAGTACATTGGATTATTTTTAAAATTTGTGCAGGTTGAAAAATAAACAAATCTTTAAGCACAAAAAAGCAATGATTCTAACATCTGTCTTTTCCTAAACAGAAAAACACACACTCATACAAATGCAAAAGAAGATTAAAGCACATGTTAATTATTCTTTTAACAAAATCATAGCAATAAGATCAAAATGTTGTCAAAAACTTATAATAGTTGCAGCAGTAGGATTTCAACTTACGCCTCTGAGCTACTTAAAGTAACTGAAGAACATTTGACTATATTTAAATTTCTGTATTTTTGAAGATGAGAAAGTTTCTATGCTCAAGGAAAAAGCAATGATTCTATAAACTGTCTTTTCCTTAAAAGAAAAGCACACGCTTATACAACTACAAAACAAGGTTAAAGCACATGCTAATTTGTGTGTTAGCAAAATCATAAAAATATGTTCAAAAGGTTAAAATACTGGCAGCAGTGGGATTTGAACCGACGCCTCAGACAGCCTTAGCACACACTCATAACAAAGTACATAAGAGAACATGCTAATTTGGCTGAAAACAAAGTAATAAGATGAAAATGTTTTTAAATTCTCATAATATTGGCAGCAGTGGGATTTGAACCCACGCCTCAAAAGAGACTGGAGCCTAAATCCAGCGCCTTAGACCGCTCGGCCATGCTACCATTCTTTACTGTGTGATGTAAGTTCCTTGGAGTAAGTGTAGTACATGTGAATACATTTCAAACTTGATCATGTTGGAATATGGGCAAGTATCTAAATATTTGGAGAAAGCAATGATTCTATCAAATGTTTTTTCTTAAACAGAAAAGCACACACTCATACCAAAGTACATAAAAGCACACACTCATACCAAAGTACATAAAAGCATATGCTAATTTGACTGAAAGCAAAGCAATAAGATGAAAATGTTTTTAAATTCTTATAATATTGGCAGCAGTGGGATTTGAACCCACGACTCAAAAGAGACTGTAGCCTTAATCCAGCGCCTTAGACCGCTCTGCCATGCTACCATATTTTTTTCATGTTCAAGCAAGTTTTCTTAGAATAAGTGAAGTACATTTAACTACATTTAAAATTGTGCATGTGGGAAAATGGGCATGTTTCTAAATATAAGGCCGGCTTCACACATCAGTTTTTTCGGTCAGTCAAAATCCGCTATAATGGCGGATAAAGGATCCGTTCCTGTACTGATCACAACGTTTGGCACCGGATCGTTATTTTATCGAATCAGTCAAAGGAAGAATTTTAAAGGAACCGATGACTGGGGAAGGAGAGAGAGAGATAGACTTAATTTGACTGTAAGCAAAGTAATAACAATAAAATCAAAAGGTTTTCAGAACCTCTTAATACTGGCAGCAGTTGGATTTGAGCCCATGGGGGGGAAAGAGAGAGAGAGAGAAAACAATGGCATATCTTTTTTTTGCAAGATGGCGGATTTTGACTGATGGACACAAACGGATGTGGGAAACAGGCCTTAGGAAAAAGCAATGATTCTATGCGCTGTCTTTTCCTTAGCAGAAAAGTACACAATCATACAAATACAAAAGTACATTGGAGCACACATTAATTTCACTGTTTGCAATATAAAAGAATGCGTTCAATAGGTTATGAAAACCTCCTCTTACTAACATCTGTGGGATTTGAACCCACACCTCAGAAGCACACAATTACAACAGACTATATTTCAAACTTGTGCATGTTGGAAAATAGACAAATCTCTAAACACAAAAAAGCGATGATTCTATCAACTGTCTTTTCCTAAACGGAAAAGCACACACTCATACAAATACAAAAGATTAAAGCACATGCTAATTTGACTGTAAGCAAAGTAATAAGAATAAAATCAAAAGGTTTTCAGAACCTCTTAATACTGGCAGCAGTTGGATTTGAACCCATGCCTCATAAGTACACAAGTACATTGGATTATTTTTAAAATTTGTGCAGGTTGAAAAATAAACAAATCTCTAAGCACAAAAAAGCAATGATTCTAACATCTGTCTTTTCCTAAACAGAAAAACACACACTCATACAAATGCAAAAGAAGATTAAAGCACATGTTAATTATTCTTTTAACAAAATCATAGCAATAAGATCAAAATGTTGTCAAAAACTTATAATAGTTGCAGCAGTAGGATTTCAACTTACGCCTCTGAGCTACTTAAAGTAACTGAAGAACATTTGACTATATTTAAATTTCTGTATTTTTGAAGATGAGAAAGTTTCTATGCTCAAGGAAAAAGCAATGATTCTATAAACTGTCTTTTCCTTAAAAGAAAAGCAAACGCTTATACAACTACAAAACAAGGTTAAAGCACATGCTAATTTGTGTGTTAGCAAAATCATAAAAATATGTTCAAAAGGTTAAAATACTGGCAGCAGTGGGTTTTAAACCGACACCTCAGACAGCCTTAGCACACACTCATAACAAAGTACATAAGAGCACATGGTAATTTGGCTTAAAGCAAAGTAATAAGATGAAAATGTTTTTAAATTTTCATAATATTGGCAGCAGTGGGATTTGAACCCACGCCTCCAAAGTGACTGTAGCCTTAATCCAGCGCCTTAGACCGCTCTGCCATGCTACCATATTTTTTTTCATGTTCAAGCAAGTTTTCTTAGAGTAAGTGAAGTACATTTAACTACATTTAAAATTGTGCATGTGGGAAAATGGGCATGTTTCTAAATATAAGGCCTGCTTCACACATCAGTTTTTTTGGTCAGTCAAAATCCGCTATAATGGCGGATAACGGATCCGTTCCTGTACTGATCACAACGTTTGGCACCGGACCGTTATTTTATCGAATCAGTCAAAGGAAGAATTTTAAAGGAACCGCTGACTGGGGAAGGAGAGAGAGAGAGACTTAATTTGACTGTAAGCAAAGTAATAAAAATAAAATCAAAAGGTTTTCAGAACCTCTTAATACTGGCAGCAGTTGGATTTGAGCCCATGGGGGGGGAAAGAGAGAGAGAGAGAGAAAACAATGGCATATCTTTTTTTTGCAAGATGGCGGATTTTGACTGATGGACACAAATGGATGTGGGAAACAGGCCTTAGGAAAATGCAATGATTCTATGCGCTGTCTTTTCCTTAGCAGAAAAGTACACAATCATACAAATACAAAAGTACATTGGAGCACACATTAATTTCACTGTTTGCAATGTAAAAGAATGCGTTCAATAGGTTATGACAACCTCCTCTTACTAATATCTGTGGGATTTGAACCCACACCTCAGAAGCACACAATTACAACAGACTATATTTCAAACTTGTGCATGTTGGAAAATAGACAAATCTCTAAACACAAAAAAGCGATGATTCTATCAACTGTCTTTTCCTAAACGGAAAAGCACACACTCATACAAATACAAAAGATTAAAGCACATGCTAATTTGACTGTAAGCAAAGTAATAAGAATAAAATCAAAAGGTTTTCAGAACCTCTTAATACTGGCAGCAGTTGGATGTGAACCCATGCCTCATAAGTACACAAGTACATTGGATTATTTTTAAAATTTGTGCAGGTTGAAAAATAAACAAATCTCTAAGCACAAAAAAGCAATGATTCTAACATCTGTCTTTTCCTAAACAGAAAAACACACACTCATACAAATGCAAAAGAAGATTAAAGCACATGTTAATTATTCTTTTAACAAAATCATAGCAATAAGATCAAAATGTTGTCAAAAACTTATAATAGTTGCAGCAGTAGGATTTCAACTTACGCCTCTGAGATACTTAAAGTAACTGAAGAACATTTGACTATATTTAAATTTCTGTATTTTTGAAGATGAGAAAGTTTCTATGCTCAAGGAAAAAGCAATGATTCTATAAACTGTCTTTTCCTTAAAAGAAAAGCACACGCTTATACAACTACAAAACAAGGTTAAAGCACATGCTAATTTGTGTGTTAGCAAAATCATAAAAATATGTTCAAAAGGTTAAAATACTGGCAGCAGTGGGATTTGAACCGACACCTCAGACAGCCTTAGCACACACTCATAACAAAGTACATAAGAGCACATGGTAATTTGGCTGAAAGCAAAGTAATAAGATGCAAATGTTTTTAAATTCTCATAATATTGGCAGCAGTGGGATTTGAACCAACGCCTCCAAAGAGACTGGAGCCTTAATCCAGCACCTTAGACGGCTCTGCCATGCTACCATATTTTTTTTCATGTTCAAGCAAGTTTTCTTAGAGTAAGTGAAGTACATTTAACTACATTTAAAATTGTGCATGTGGGAAAATGGGCATGTTTCTAAATATAAGGCCTGCTTCACACATCAGTTTTTTTGGTCAGTCAAAATCCGCTATAATGGCGGATAACGGATCCGTTCCTGTACTGATCACAACGTTTGGCACCGTACCGTTATTTTATCGAATCAGTCAAAGGAAGAATTTTAAAGGAACCGCTGACTGGGGAAGGAGAGAGAGAGAGACTTAATTTGACTGTAAGCAAAGTAATAAAAATAAAATCAAAAGGTTTTCAGAACCTCTTAATACTGGCAGCAGTTGGATTTGAGCCCATGGGGGGGAAAGAGAGAGAGAGAGAGAAAACAATGGCATATCTTTTTTTTGCAAGATGGCGGATTTTGACTGATGGACACAAACGGATGTGGGAAACAGGCCTTAGGAAAAAGCAATGATTCTATGAGCTGTCTTTTCCTTAGCAGAAAAGTACACAATCATACAAATACAAAAGTACATTGGAGCACACATTAATTTCACTGTTTGCAATATAAAAGAATGCGTTCAACAGGTTATGACAACCTCCTCTTACTAACATCTGTGGGATTTGAACCCACACCTCAGAAGCACACAATTACAACAGACTATATTTCAAACTTGTGCATGTTGGAAAATAGACAAATTTCTAAACGCAAAAAAGCTATGATTCTATCAACTGTCTTTTCCTAAACGGAAAAGCACACACTCATACAAATACAAAAGATTAAAGCACATGCTAATTTGACTGTAAGCAAAGTAATAAGAATAAAATCAAAAGGTTTTCAGAACCTCTTAATACTGGCAACAGTTGGATTTGAACCCATGCCTCATAAGTACACAAGTACATTGGATTATTTTTAAAATTTGTGCAGGTTGAAAAATAAACAAATCTTTAAGCACAAAAAAGCAATGATTCTAACATCTGTCTTTTCCTAAACAGAAAAACACACACTCATACAAATGCAAAAGAAGATTAAAGCACATGTTAATTATTCTTTTAACAAAATCATAGCAATAAGATCAAAATGTTGTCAAAAACTTATAATAGTTGCAGCAGTAGGATTTCAACTTATGCCTCTGAGCTACTTAAAGTAACTGAAGAACATTTGACTATATTTAAATTTCTGTATTTTTGATGATGAGAAAGTTTCTATGCTCAAGGAAAAAGCAATGATTCTATAAACTGTCTTTTCCTTAAAAGAAAAGCACACGCTTATACAACTACAAAACAAGGTTAAAGCACATGCTAATTTGTGTGTTAGCAAAATCATAAAAATATGTTCAAAAGGTTAAAATACTGGCAGCAGTGGGATTTGAACCGACGCCTCAGACAGCCTTAGCACACACTCATAACAAAGTACATAAGAGAACATGCTAATTTGGCTGAAAACAAAGTAATAAGATGAAAATGTTTTTAAATTCTCATAATATTGGCAGCAGTGGGATTTGAACCCACGCCTCAAAAGAGACTGGAGCCTAAATCCAGCGCCTTAGACCGCTCGGCCATGCTACCATTCTTTACTGTGTGATGTAAGTTCCTTGGAGTAAGCGTAGTACATGTGAATACATTTCAAACTTGATCATGTTGGAATATGGGCAAGTATCTAAATATTTGGAGAAAGCAATGATTCTATCAAATGTTTTTTCTTAAACAGAAAAGCACACACTCATACCAAAGTACATAAAAGCACACACTCATACCAAAGTACATAAAAGCATATGCTAATTTGACTGAAAGCAAAGCAATAAGATGAAAATGTTTTTAAATTCTTATAATATTGGCAGCAGTGGGATTTGAACCCACGCCTCCAAAGAGACTGTAGCCTTAATCCAGCGCCTTAGACCGCTCTGCCATGCTACCATATTTTTTTCATGTTCAAGCAAGTTTTCTTAGAGTAAGTGAAGTACATTTAACTACATTTAAAATTGTGCATGTGGGAAAATGGGCATGTTTCTAAATATAAGGCCTGCTTCACACATCAGTTTTTTTGGTCAGTCAAAATCCGCTATAATGGCGGATAACGGATCCGTTCCTGTACTGATCACAACGTTTGGCACCGGACCGTTATTTTATCGAATCAGTCAAAGGAAGAATTTTAAAGGAACCGCTGACTGGGGAAGGAGAGAGAGACTTAATTTGACTGTAAGCAAAGTAATAAAAATAAAATCAAAAGGTTTTCAGAACCTCTTAATACTGGCAGCAGTTGGATTTGAGCCCATGGGGGGGAAAGAGAGAGAGAGAAAACAATGGCATATCTTTCTTTTGCAAGATGGCGGATTTTGACTGATGGACACAAATGGATGTGGGAAACAGGCCTTAGGAAAATGCAATGATTCTATGCGCTGTCTTTTCCTTAGCAGAAAAGTACACAATCATACAAATACAAAAGTACATTGGAGCACACATTAATTTCACTGTTTGCAATGTAAAAGAATGCGTTCAATAGGTTATGACAACCTCCTCTTACTAACATCTGTGGGATTTGAACCCACACCTCAGAAGCACACAATTACAACAGACTATATTTCAAACTTGTGCATGTTGGAAAATAGACAAATCTCTAAACACAAAAAAGCGATGATTCTATCAACTGTCTTTTCCTAAACGGAAAAGCACACACTCATACAAATACAAAAGATTAAAGCACATGCTAATTTGACTGTAAGCAAAGTAATAAGAATAAAATCAAAAGGTTTTCAGAACCTCTTAATACTGGCAGCAGTTGGATGTGAACCCATGCCTCATAAGTACACAAGTACATTGGATTATTTTTAAAATTTGTGCAGGTTGAAAAATAAACAAATCTCTAAGCACAAAAAAGCAATGATTCTAACATCTGTCTTTTCCTAAACAGAAAAACACACACTCATACAAATGCAAAAGAAGATTAAAGCACATGTTAATTATTCTTTTAACAAAATCATAGCAATAAGATCAAAATGTTGTCAAAAACTTATAATAGTTGCAGCAGTAGGATTTCAACTTACGCCTCTGAGCTACTTAAAGTAACTGAAGAACATTTGACTATATTTAAATTTCTGTATTTTTGAAGATGAGAAAGTTTCTATGCTCAAGGAAAAAGCAATGATTCTATAAACTGTCTTTTCCTTAAAAGAAAAGCACACGCTTATACAACTACAAAACAAGGTTAAAGCACATGCTAATTTGTGTGTTAGCAAAATCATAAAAATATGTTCAAAAGGTTAAAATACTGGCAGCAGTGGGATTTGAACCGACACCTCAGACAGCCTTAGCACACACTCATAACAAAGTACATAAGAGCACATGGTAATATGGCTGAAAGCAAAGTAATAAGATGCAAATGTTTTTAAATTCTCATAATATTGGCAGCAGTGGGATTTGAACCAACGCCTCCAAAGAGACTGAAGCCTTAATCCAGCGCCTTAGACGGCTCTGCCATGCTACCATATTTTTTTTCATGTTTAAGCAAGTTTTCTTAGAGTAAGTGAAGTACATTTAACTACATTTAAAATTGTGCATGTGGGAAAATGGGCATGTTTCTAAATATAAGGCCTGCTTCACACATCAGTTTTTTTGGTCAGTCAAAATCCGCTATAATGGCGGATAACGGATCCGTTCCTGTACTGATCACAACGTTTGGCACCGGACCGTTATTTTATCGAATCAGTCCAAGGAAGAATTTTAAAGGAACCGCTGACTGGGGAAGGAGAGAGAGAGAGACTTAATTTGACTGTAAGCAAAGTAATAAAAATAAAATCAAAAGGTTTTCAGAACCTCTTAATACTGGCAGCAGTTGGATTTGAGCCCATGGGGGGGAAAGAGAGAGAGAGAGAGAAAACAATGGCATATCTTTTTTTGCAAGATGGCGGATTTTGACTGATGGACACAAACGGATGTGGGAAACAGGCCTTAGGAAAAAGCAATGATTCTATGAGCTGTCTTTTCCTTAGCAGAAAAGTACACAATCATACAAATACAAAAGTACATTGGAGCACACATTAATTTCACTGTTTGCAATATAAAAGAATGCGTTCAATAGGTTATGACAACCTCCTCTTACTAACATCTGTGGGATTTGAACCCACACCTCAGAAGCACACAATTACAACAGACTATATTTCAAACTTGTGCATGTTGGAAAATAGACAAATCTCTAAACACAAAAAAGCTATGATTCTATCAACTGTCTTTTCCTAAACGGAAAAGCACACACTCATACAAATACAAAAGATTAAAGCACATGCTAATTTGACTGTAAGCAAAGTAATAAGAATAAAATCAAAAGGTTTTCAGAACCTCTTAATACTGGCAGCAGTTGGATTTGTACCCATGCCTCATAAGTACACAAGTACATTGGATTATTTTTAAAATTTGTGCAGGTTGAAAAATAAACAAATCTTTAAGCACAAAAAAGCAATGATTCTAACATCTGTCTTTTCCTAAACAGAAAAACACACACTCATACAAATGCAAAAGAAGATTAAAGCACATGTTAATTATTCTTTTAACAAAATCATAGCAATAAGATCAAAATGTTGTCAAAAACTTATAATAGTTGCAGCAGTAGGATTTCAACTTACGCCTCTGAGCTACTTAAAGTAACTGAAGAACATTTGACTATATTTAAATTTCTGTATTTTTGAAGATGAGAAAGTTTCTATGCTCAAGGAAAAAGCAATGATTCTATAAACTGTCTTTTCCTTAAAAGAAAAGCACACGCTTATACAACTACAAAACAAGGTTAAAGCACATGCTAATTTGTGTGTTAGCAAAATCATAAAAATATGTTCAAAAGGTTAAAATACTGGCAGCAGTGGGATTTGAACCGACGCCTCAGACAGCCTTAGCACACACTCATAACAAAGTACATAAGAGCACATGCTAATTTGGCTGAAAACAAAGTAATAAGATGAAAATGTTTTTAAATTCTCATATTGGCAGCAGTGGGATTTGAACCCACGCCTCAAAAGAGACTAGAGCCTAAATCCAGCGCCTTAGACCGCTCGGCCATGCTACCATTCTTTACTGTGTGATGTAAGTTCCTTGGAGTAAGTGTAGTACATGTGAATACATTTCAAACTTGATCATGTTGGAATATGGGCAAGTATCTAAATATTTGGAGAAAGCAATGATTCTATCAAATGTTTTTTCTTAAACAGAAAAGCACACACTCATACCAAAGTACATAAAAGCACACACTCATACCAAAGTACATAAAAGCATATGCTAATTTGACTGAAAGCAAAGCAATAAGATGAAAATGTTTTTAAATTCTTATAATATTGGCAGCAGTGGGATTTGAACCCACGACTCAAAAGAGACTGTAGCCTTAATCCAGCGCCTTAGACCGCTCTGCCATGCTACCATATTTTTTTCATGTTCAAGCAAGTTTTCTTAGAATAAGTGAAGTACATTTAACTACATTTAAAATTGTGCATGTGGGAAAATGGGCATGTTTCTAAATATAAGGCCGGCTTCACACATCAGTTTTTTCGGTCAGTCAAAATCCGCTATAATGGCGGATAAAGGATCCGTTCCTGTACTGATCACAACGTTTGGCACCGGATCGTTATTTTATCGAATCAGTCAAAGGAAGAATTTTAAAGGAACCGCTGACTGGGGAAGGAGAGAGAGAGAGACTTAATTTGACTGTAAGCAAAGTAATAAAAATAAAATCAAAAGGTTTTCAGAACCTCTTAATACTGGCAGCAGTTGGATTTGAGCCCATGGGGGGGAAAGAGAGAGAGAGAGAGAAAACAATGGCATATCTTTTTTTTGCAAGATGGCGGATTTTGACTGATGGACACAAACGGATGTGGGAAACAGGCCTTAGGAAAAAGCAATGATTCTATGCGCTGTCTTTTCCTTAGCAGAAAAGTACACAATCATACAAATACAAAAGTACATTGGAGCACACATTAATTTCACTGTTTGCAATATAAAAGAATGCGTTCAATACGTTATGAAAACCTGCTCTTACTAACATCTGTGGGATTTGAACCCACACCTCAGAAGCACACAATTACAACAGACTATATTTCAAACTTGTGCATGTTGGAAAATAGACAAATCTCTAAACACAAAAAAGCGATGATTCTATCAACTGTCTTTTCCTAAACGGAAAAGCACACACTCATACAAATACAAAAGATTAAAGCACATGCTAATTTGACTGTAAGCAAAGTAATAAGAATAAAATCAAAAGGTTTTCAGAACCTCTTAATACTGGCAGCAGTTGGATTTGAACCCATGCCTCATAAGTACACAAGTACATTGGATTATTTTTAAAATTTGTGCAGGTTGAAAAATAAACAAATCTCTAAGCACAAAAAAGCAATGATTCTAACATCTGTCTTTTCCTAAACAGAAAAACACACACTCATACAAATGCAAAAGAAGATTAAAGCACATGTTAATTATTCTTTTAACAAAATCATAGCAATAAGATCAAAATGTTGTCAAAAACTTATAATAGTTGCAACAGTAGGATTTCAACTTACGCCTCTGAGCTACTTAAAGTAACTGAAGAACATTTGACTATATTTAAATTTCTGTATTTTTGAAGATGAGAAAGTTTCTATGCTCAAGGAAAAAGCAATGATTCTATAAACTGTCTTTTCCTTAAAAGAAAAGCACACGCTTATACAACTACAAAACAAGGTTAAAGCACATGCTAATTTGTGTGTTAGCAAAATCATAAAAATATGTTCAAAAGGTTAAAATACTGGCAGCAGTGGGATTTGAACCGACACCTCAGACAGCCTTAGCACACACTCATAACAAAGTACATAAGAGTACATGGTAATTTGGCTGAAAGCAAAGTAATAAGATGCAAATGTTTTTAAATTCTCATAATATTGGCAGCAGTGGGATTTGAACCCACTCCTCCAAAGAGACTGGAGCCTTAATCCAGCGCCTTAGACGGCTCTGCCATGCTACCATATTTTTTTTCATGTTCAAGCAAGTTTTCTTAGAGTAAGTGAAGTACATTTAACTACATTTAAAATTGTGCATGTGGGAAAATGGGCATGTTTCTAAATATAAGGCCTGCTTCACACATCAGTTTTTTTGGTCAGTCAAAATCCGCTATAATGGCGGATAACGGATCCGTTCCTGTACTGATCACAACGTTTGGCACCGGACCGTTATTTTATCGAATCAGTCAAAGGAAGAATTTTAAAGGAACCGCTGACTGGGGAAGGAGAGAGAGAGAGACTTAATTTGACTGTAAGCAAAGTAATAAAAATAAAATCAAAAGGTTTTCAGAACCTCTTAATACTGGCAGCAGTTGGATTTGAGCCCATGGGGGGGGAAAGAGAGAGAGAGAGAGAAAACAATGGCATATCTTTTTTTTGCAAGATGGCGGATTTTGACTGATGGACACAAATGGATGTGGGAAACAGGCCTTAGGAAAATGCAATGATTCTATGCGCTGTCTTTTCCTTAGCAGAAAAGTACACAATCATACAAATACAAAAGTACATTGGAGCACACATTAATTTCACTGTTTGCAATGTAAAAGAATGCGTTCAATAGGTTATGACAACCTCCTCTTACTAACATCTGTGGGATTTGAACCCACACCTCAGAAGCACACAATTACAACAGACTATATTTCAAACTTGTGCATGTTGGAAAATAGACAAATCTCTAAACACAAAAAAGTGATGATTCTATCAACTGTCTTTTCCTAAACGGAAAAGCACACACTCATACAAATACAAAAGATTAAAGCACATGCTAATTTGACTGTAAGCAAAGTAATAAGAATAAAATCAAAAGGTTTTCAGAACCTCTTAATACTGGCAGCAGTTGGATTTGAACCCATGCCTCATAAGTACACAAGTACATTGGATTATTTTTAAAATTTGTGCAGGTTGAAAAATAAACAAATCTCTAAGCACAAAAAAGCAATGATTCTAACATCTGTCTTTTCCTAAACAGAAAAACACACACTCATACAAATGCAAAAGAAGATTAAAGCACATGTTAATTATTCTTTTAACAAAATCATAGCAATAAGATCAAAATGTTGTCAAAAACTTATAATAGTTGCAGCAGTAGGATTTCAACTTACGCCTCTGAGCTACTTAAAGTAACTGAAGAACATTTGACTATATTTAAATTTCTGTATTTTTGAAGATGAGAAAGTTTCTATGCTCAAGGAAAAAGCAATGATTCTATAAACTGTCTTTTCCTTAAAAGAAAAGCACACGCTTATACAACTACAAAACAAGGTTAAAGCACATGCTAATTTGTGTGTTAGCAAAATCATAAAAATATGTTCAAAAGGTTAAAATACTGGCAGCAGTGGGATTTGAACCGACACCTCAGACAGCCTTAGCACACACTCATAACAAAGTACATAAGAGCACATGGTCATTTGGCTTAAAGCAAAGTAATAAGATGAAAATGTTTTTAAATTCTCATAATATTGGCAGCAGTGGGATTTGAACCCACGCCTCCAAAGAGACTGGAGCCTTAATCCAGCGCCTTAGACCGCTCTGCCATGCTACCATATTTTTTTTCAAGTTCAAGCAAGTTTTCTTAGAGTAAGTGAAGTACATTTAACTACATTTAAATTTGTGCATGTGGGAAAATGGGCATGTTTCTAAATATAAGGCCTGCTTCACACATCAGTTTTTTTGGTCAGTCAAAATCCGCTATAATGGCGGATAACGGATCCGTTCCTGTACTGATCACAACGTTTGGCACCGGACCGTTATTTTATCGAATCAGTCAAAGGAAGAATTTTAAAGGAACCGCTGACTGGGGAAGGAGAGAGAGAGAGACTTAATTTGACTGTAAGCAAAGTAATAAAAATAAAATCAAAAGGTTTTCAGAACCTCTTAATACTGGCAGCAGTTGGATTTGAGCCCATGGGGGGGAAAGAGAGAGAGAGAGAGAAAACAATGGCATATCTTTTTTTTGCAAGATGGCGGATTTTGACTGATGGACACAAACGGATGTGGGAAACAGGCCTTAGGAAAAAGCAATGATTCTATGCGCTGTCTTTTCCTTAGCAGAAAAGTACACAATCATACAAATACAAAAGTACATTGGAGCACACATTAATTTCACTGTTTGCAATATAAAAGAATGCGTTCAATAGGTTATGACAACCTCCTCTTACTAACATCTGTGGGATTTGAACCCACACCTCAGAAGCACACAATTACAACAGACTATATTTCAAACTTGTGCATGTTGGAAAATAGACAAATCTCTAAACACAAAAAAGCGATGATTCTATCAACTGTCTTTTCCTAAACGGAAAAGCACACACTCATACAAATACAAAAGATTAAAGCACATGCTAATTTGACTGTAAGCAAAGTAATAAGAATAAAATCAAAAGGTTTTCAGAACCTCTTAATACTGGCAGCAGTTGGATTTGAACCCATGCCTCATAAGTACACAAGTACATTGGATTATTTTTAAAATTTGTGCAGGTTGAAAAATAAACAAATCTCTAAGCACAAAAAAGCAATGATTCTAACATCTGTCTTTTCCTAAACAGAAAAACACACACTCATACAAATGCAAAAGAAGATTAAAGCACATGTTAATTATTCTTTTAACAAAATCATAGCAATAAGATCAAAATGTTGTCAAAAACTTATAATAGTTGCAGCAGTAGGATTTCAACTTAAGCCTCTGAGCTACTTAAAGCAACTGAAGAACATTTGACTATATTTAAATTTCTGTATTTTTGAAGATGAGAAAGTTTCTATGCTCAAGGAAAAAGCAATGATTCTATAAACTGTCTTTTCCTTAAAAGAAAAGCACACGCTTATACAACTACAAAACAAGGTTAAAGCACATGCTAATTTGTGTGTTAGCAAAATCATAAAAATATGTTCAAAAGGTTAAAATACTGGCAGCAGTGGGATTTGAACCGACGCCTCAGACAGCCTTAGCACACACTCATAACAAAGTACATAAGAGCACATGCTAATTTGGCTGAAAACAAAGTAATAAGATGAAAATGTTTTTAAATTCTCATAATATTGGCAGCAGTGGGATTTGAACCCACGCCTCAAAAGAGACTGGAGCCTAAATCCAGCACCTTAGACCGCTCGGCCATGCTACCATTATTTACTGTGTGATGTAAGTTCCTTGGAGTAAGTGTAGTACATGTGAATACATTTCAAACTTGATCATGTTGGAATATGGGAAAGTATCTAAATATTTGGAGAAAGCAATGATTCTATCAAATGTTTTTTCTTAAACAGAAAAGCACACACTCATACCAAAGTACATTAAAACATGTGCTAATTTGACTGAAAGCAAAGCAATAAGATGAAAATGTTTTTAAATTCTTTTAATATTGGCAGCAGTGAGATTTGAACCCACGCCTCCAAAGAGACTGTAGCCTTAATACAGCGCCTTAGACCGCTCTGCCATGCTACCATATTTTATTCATGTTCAAGCAAGTTTTCTTAGAGTAAGTGAAGTACATTTAACTACATTTAAAATTGTGCATGTGGGAAAATGGGCATGTTTCTAAATATAAGGCCTGCTTCACACATCAGTTTTTTGGGCAGTCAAAATCCGCTATAATGGCGGATAACGGATCCGTTCCTGTACTGATCACAACGTTTGGCACCGGACCGTTATTTTATCGAATCAGTCAAAGGAAGAATTTTAAAGGAACCGCTGACTGGGGAAGGAGAGAGAGAGAGACTTAATTTGACTGTAAGCAAAGTAATAAAAATAAAATCAAAAGGTTTTCAGAACCTCTTAATACTGGCAGCAGTTGGAATTGAGCCCATGGGGGGGGAAAGAGAGAGAGAGAGAGAAAACAATGGCATATCTTTTTTTGCAAGATGGCGGATTTTGACTGATGGACACAAACGGATGTGGGAAACAGGCCTTAGGAAAAAGCATTGATTCTATGCGCTGTCTTTTCCTTAGCAGAAAAGTACACAATCATACAAATACAAAAGTACATTGGAGCACACATTAATTTCACTGTTTGCAATATAATAGAATGCGTTCAATAGGTTTTGACAACCTCCTCTTACTAACATCTGTGGGATTTGAACCCACACCTCAGAAGCACACAATTACAACAGACTATATTTCAAACTTGTGCATGTTGGAAAATAGACAAATCTCTAAACACAAAAAAGCGATGATTCTATCAACTGTCTTTTCCTAAACGGAAAAGCACACACTCATACAAATACAAAAGATTAAAGCACATGCTAATTTGACTGTAAGCAAAGTAATAAGAATAAAATCAAAAGGTTTTCAGAACCTCTTAATACTGGCAGCAGTTGGATTTGAACCCATGCCTCATAAGTACACAAGTACATTGGATTATTTTTAAAATTTGTGCAGGTTGAAAAATAAACAAATCTCTAAGCACAAAAAAGCAATGATTCTAACATCTGTCTTTTCCTAAACAGAAAAACACACACTCATACAAATGCAAAAGAAGATTAAAGCACATGTTAATTATTCTTTTAACAAAATCATAGCAATAAGATCAAAATGTTGTCAAAAACTTATAATAGTTGCAGCAGTAGGATTTCAACTTACGCCTCTGAGCTACTTAATGTAACTGAAGAACATTTGACTATATTTAAATTTCTGTATTTTTGAAGATGAGAAAGTTTCTATGCTCAAGGAAAAAGCAATGATTCTATAAACTGTCTTTTCCTTAAAAGAAAAGCACACGCTTATACAACTACAAAACAAGGTTAAAGCACATGCTAATTTGTGTGTTAGAAAAATCATAAAAATATGTTCAAAAGGTTAAAATACTGGCAGCAGTGGGATTTGAACTGACGCCTCAGACAGCCTTAGCACACACTCATAACAAAGTACATAGGAGCACATGCTAATTTGGCTGAAAGCAAAGTAATAAGATGAAAATGTTTTTAAATTCTCATAATATTGGCAGCAGTGGGATTTGAACCCATGCTTCGAAAGAGACTGGAGCCTAAATTCAGCGCCTTAGACAGCTCGGCCATGCTACCATTATTTACTGAGCGATGTAAGTTCCTTGGAGTAAGTGTAGTACATGTGAATACATTTCAAACTTGATCATGTTGGAATATGGGCAAGTATCTAAATATTTGGAGAAAGGAATGATTCTATCAAATGTTTTTTCTTAAACAGAAAAGCACACACTCATACCAAAGTACATAAAAGCATATGCTAATTTGACTGAAAGCAAAGCAATAAGATGAAAATGTTTTTATATTCTTAAAATATTGGCAGCAGTGTGATTTGAACCCACGCCTACAAAGAGACTGGAGCCTTAATCCAGCGCCTTAGACCGCTCGGCCATGCTACCATTATTTTCTGTGTGATGTAAGTTCCTTGGAGTAAGTGTAGTACATGTGAATACATTTCAAACTTGATCATGTTGGAATATGGGCAAATATCTAAATATTTGGAGAAAGGAATGATTCTATCAAATGTTTTTTCTTAAACAGAAAAGCACACACTCATACCAAAGTACATAAAAGCATATGCTAATTTGACTGAAAGCAAAGCAATAAGATGAAAATGTTTTTAAATTCTTATAATATTGGCAGCAGTGGGATTTGAACCCACGCCTCCAAAGAGACTGGAGCCTTAATCCAGCGCCTTAGACCGCTCGGCCATGCTACCATATTTTTTTTCATGTTCAAGCAAGTTTTCTTAGAGTAAGTGAAGTACATTTAACTACATTTAAAATTGTGCATGTGGGAAAATGGGCATGTTTCTAAATATAAGACCTGCTTCACACATCAGTTTTTTTGGTCAGTCAAAATCCGCTATAATGGCAGATAACGGATCCGTTCCTGTACTGATCACAACGTTTGGCACCGGACCATTATTTTATCGAATCAGTCAAAGGAAGAATTTTAAAGGAACCGCTGACTGGGGAAGGAGAGAGAGAGAGAGACTTAATTTGACTGTAAGCAAAGTAATAAGAATAAAATCAAAAGGTTTTCAGAACCTCTTAATACTGGCAGCAGTTGGATTTGAGCCCATGGGGGGGGAAAAGAGAGAGAAAGAGAGAGAGAGAGAGAGAGAGAGAGAGAGAGAGAGAGAGAGAGAGAGAGAGAGAGAGAGAGAGAGAGAGAGAGAGAGAGAGAGAGAGAGAGAGAGAGAGAGAGAGAGAGAGAGAGAGAGAGAGAGAGAGAGAGAGAGAGAGAGAGAGAGAGAGAGAGAGAGAAAACAATGGCATATCTTTTTTTTGCAAGATGGCGGATTTTGACTGATGGATACAAACGGATGTGGGAAACAGGCCTTAGGAAAAAGCAATGGTTCTATCCACTGTCTTTTCCTTAGCAGAAAAGTACACAATCATACAAATACAAAAGTACATTGGAGCACACATTAATTTCACTGTTTGCAATATAAAAGAATGCATTCAATAGGTTATGAAAACCTCCTCTTACTAACATCTGTGGGATTTGAAACCACACCTCAGAAGCACACAATTACAACAGACTATATTTCAAACTTGTGCATGTTGGAATATTGACAAATCTCTAAACACAAAAAAGCGATGATTCTATCAACTGTCTTTTCCTAAACGGAAAAGCACACACTCATACAAATACAAAAGATTAAAGCACATGCTAATTTGACTGTAAGCAAAGTAATAAGAATAAAATCAAAAGGTTTTCAGAACCTCTTAATACTGGCAGCAGCTGGATTTGAACCCATGCCTCATAAGTACACAAGTACATTGGATTATTTTTAAAATTTGTGCAGGTTGAAAAATAAACAAATCTCTAAGCACAAAAAAGCAAGGATTCTAACATCTGTCTTTTCCTAAACAGAAAAACACACACTCATACAAATGCAAAAGAAGATTAAAGCACATGTTAATTATTCTTTTAACAAAATCATAGCAATAAGATCAAAATGTTGTCAAAAACGTATAATAGTTGCAGCAGTAGGATTTCAACTTACGCCTCTGAGCTACTTTAAGTAACTGAAGAACATTTGACTATATTTAAATTTCTGTATTTTTGAAGATGAGAAAGTTTCTATGCTCAAGGAAAAAGCAATGATTCTATAAACTGTCTTTTCCTTAAAAGAAAAGCACACGCTTATACAACTACAAAACAAGGTTAAAGCACATGCTAATTTGTGTGTTAGCAAAATCATAAAAATATGTTCAAAAGGTTAAAATACTGGCAGCAGTGGGATTTGAACCGACGCCTCAGACAGCCTTAGCACACACTCATAACAAAGTACATAAGAGCACATGCTAATTTGGCTGAAAGCAAAGTAATAAGATGAAAATGTTTTTAAATTCTCAGAATATTGGCAGCAGTGGGATTTGAAGCCACGCCTCGAAAGAGATTGGAGCCTAAATCCAGCATCTTAGACCGCTCGGCCATGCTACCATTATTTACTGCGTGATGTAAGTTCCTTGTAGTAAGTGTAGTACATGTGAATACATTTCAAACTTGATCATGTTGGAATATGGGCAAGTATCTAAATATTTGGAGAAAGCAATGATTCTATCAAATGTTTTTTCTTAAACAGAAAAGCACACACTCATACCAAAGTACATAAAAGCATATGCTAATTTGACTGAAAGCAAAGCAATAAGATGAAAATGTTTTTAAATTCTTATAATATTGGCAGCAGTGGGATTGGAACCCACGCCTCCAAAGAGTCTGGAGCCTTAATCCAGCACCTTAGACCGCTCGGCCATGCTACCACAATTTTTTTCATGTTCAAGCAAGTTTTCTTAGAGTAAGTGAAGTACATTTAACTACATTTAAAATTGTGCATGTGGGAAAATGGGCATGTTTCTAAATATAAGGCCTGCTTCACACATCAGTTTTTTTGGTCAGTCAAAATCCGCTATAATGGCGGATAACGGATCCGTTCCTGTACTGATCACAACGTTTGGCATCGGACCGTTATTTTATCGAATCAGTCAAAGGAAGAATTTTAAAGGAACCGCTGACTGGGGAAGGAGAGAGAGAGAGACTTAATTTGACTGTAAGCAAAGTAATAAGAATAAAATCAAAAGGTTTTCAGAACCTCTTAATACTGGCAGCAGTTGGATTTGAGTCCATGGGGGGGAAAGAGAGAGAGAGAGAGAAAACAATGGCATATTTTTTTTTGCAAGATGGCGGATTTTGACTCATGGACAGAAACGGATGTGGGAAACAGGCCTTAGGAAAAAGCAATGATTCTATCCACTGTCTTTTCCTTAGCAGAAAAGTACACAATCATACAAATACAAAAGTACATTGGAGCACACATTAATTTCACTGTTTGTATTATAAAAGAATGCGTTCAATAGGTTATGAAAACCTCCTCTTACTAACATCTGTGGGATTTGAACCCACACCTCAGAAGCACACAATTACAACAGACTATATTTCAAACTTGTGCATGTTGGAAAATAGAGAAATCTCTAAACACAAAAAAGCGATGATTCTATCAACTGTCTTTTCCTAAACGGAAAAGCACACACTCATACAAATACAAAAGATTAAAGCACATGCTAATTTGACTGTAAGCAAAGTAATAAGAATAAAATCAAAAGGTTTTCAGAACCTCTTAATACTGGCAGCAGTTGGATTTGAACCCATGCCTCATAAGTACACAAGTACATTGGATTAGTTTTAAAATTTGTGCAGGTTGAAAAATAAACAAATCTCTAAGCACAAAAAAGCAATGATTCTAACATCTGTCTTTTCCTAAACAGAAAAACACACACTCATACAAATGCAAAAGAAGATTAAAGCACATGTTAATTATTCTTTTAACAAAATCATAGCAATAAGATCAAAATGTTGTCAAAAACTTATAATAGTTGCAGCAGTAGGATTTCAACTTACGCCTCTGAGCTACTTAAAGTAACTGAAGAACATTTGACTATATTTAAATTTCTGTATTTTTGAAGATGAGAAAGTTTCTATGCTCAAGGAAAAAGCAATGATTCTATAAACTGTCTTTTCCTTAAAAGAAAAGCACACGCTTATACAACTACAAAACAAGGTTAAAGCACATGCTAATTTGTGTGTTAGCAAAATCATAAAAATATGTTCAAAAGGTTAAAATACTGGCAGCAGTGGGATTTGAACCGACGCCTCAGACAGCCTTAGCACACACTCATAACAAAGTACATAAGAGCACATGCTAATTTGGCTGAAAGCAAAGTAATAAGATGAAAATGTTTTTAAATTCTCATAATATTGGCAGCAGTGGGATTTGAACCCACGCTTCGATAGAGACTGGAGTTTAAATCCAGCGCCTTAGACCGCTCGGCCATGCTACCATTAGTTACTGCGTGATGTAAGTTCCTTGGAGTAAGTGTAGTACATGTGAATACATTTCAAACTTGATAATGTTGGAATATGGGCAAGTATCTAAATATTTGGAGAAAGGAATGATTCTATCAAATGTTTTTTCTTAAACAGAAAAGCACACACTCATACCAAAGTACATAAAAGCATATGCTAATTTGACTGAAAGCAAAGCAATAAGATGAAAAAGTTTTTAAATTCTTATAATATTGGCAGCAGTGGGATTTGAACCCACGCCTCCAAAGAGACTGTAGCCTTAACCCAGCGCCTTAGACCGCTCGGCCATGGTACCATATTTTTTTTCATGTTCAAGCAAGTTTTCTTAGAGTAAGTGAAGTACATTTAACTACATTTAAAATTGTGCATGTGGGAAAATGGGCATGTTTCTAAATATAAGACCTGCTTCACACATCAGTTTTTTTGGTCAGTCAAAATCCGCTATAATGGCGGATAACGGATCCGTTCCTGTACTGATCACAACGTTTGGCACCGGACCGTTATTTTATCGAGTCAGTCAAAGGAAGAATTTTAAAGGAACCGCTGACTGGGGAAGGAGAGAGAGAGAGAGACTTAATTTGACTGTAAGCAAAGTAATAAGAATAAAATCAAAAGGTTTTCAGAACCTCTTAATACTGGCAGCAGTTGGATTTGAGCCCATGGGGGGGAAAGAGAGAGAGAGAGAGAGAGAGAAAACAATGGCATATCTTTTTTTGCAAGATGGCAGATTTTGACTGATGGACACAAACGGATGTGGGAAACAGGCCTTAGGAAAAAGCAATGATTCTATCCACTGTCTTTTCCTTAGCAGAAAAGTACACAATCATACAAATACAAAAGTACATTGGAGCACACATTAATTTCACTGTTTGCAATATAAAAGAATGCGTTCAATAGGTTATGAAAACCTCCTCTTACTAACATCTGTGGGATTTGAACCCACACCTCAGAAGCACACAATTACAACAGACTATATTTCA
Organism: Dendrobates tinctorius; assembly: GCF_039654945.1. Classification (NCBI taxonomy): domain Eukaryota; kingdom Metazoa; phylum Chordata; class Amphibia; order Anura; family Dendrobatidae; genus Dendrobates; species Dendrobates tinctorius. Next base: position 13,414,259 of record NW_027361715.1, read on the forward strand.
AACTTGTGCATGTTGGAAAATAGACAACTCTCTAAACACAAAAAAGCGATGATTCTATCAACTGTCTTTTCCTAAACGGAAAAGCACACACTCATACAAATACAAAAGATTAAAGCACATGCTAATTTGACTGTAAGCAAAGTAATAAGAATAAAATCAAAAGGTTTTCAGAACCTCTTAATACTGGCAGCAGTTGGATTTGAACCCATGCCTCATAAGTACACAAGTACATTGGATTATTTTTAAAATTTGTGCAGGTTGAAAAATAAACAAATCTCTAAGCACAAAAAAGCAATGATTCTAACATCTGTCTTTTCCTAAACAGAAAAACACACACTCATACAAATGCAAAAGAAGATTAAAGCACATGTTAATTATTCTTTTAACAAAATCATAGCAATAAGATCAAAATGTTGTCAAAAACTTATAATAGTTGCAGCAGTAGGATTTCAACTTATGCCTCTGAGCTACTTAAAGTAACTGAAGAACATTTGACTATATTTAAATTTCTGTATTTTTGAAGATGAGAAAGTTTCTATGCTCAAGGAAAAAGCAATGATTCTATAAACTGCCTTTTCCTTAAAAGAAAAGCACACGCTTATACAACTACAAAACAAGGTTAAAGCACATGCTAATTTGTGTGTTAGCAAAATCATAAAAATATGTTCAAAAGGTTAAAATACTGGCAGCAGTGGGATTTGAACCGACGCCTCAGACAGCCTTAGCACACACTCATAACAAAGTACATAAGAGCACATGCTAATTTTGCTGAAAGCAAATTTAATAAGATGAAAATGTTTTTAAATTCTCAGAATATTGGCAGCAGTGGGATTTGAACCCATGCCTCGAAAGAGACTGGAGCCTAAATCCAGCGCCTTAGACCACTCGGCCATGCTACCATTATTTACTGTGTGATGTAAGTTCCTTGGAGTAAGTGTAGTACATGTGAATACATTTCAAACTTGATCATGTTGGAATATGGGCAAGTAACTAAATATTTGGAGAAAGCAATGATTCTATCAAATGTTTTTTCTTAAACAGAAAAGCACACACTCATACCAAAGTACATAAAAGCATATGCTAATTTGACTGAAAGCAAAGCAATAAGATGAAAATGTTTTTAAATTCTTATAATATTAGCAGCAGTAGCATTTGAACCCACGCCTCCAAAGCGACTGGAGCCTTAATCCAGCGCCTTAGACCGCTCGGCCATGCTACCATATTTTTTTTTCATGTTCAAGCAAGTTTTCTTAGAGTAAGTGAAGTACATTTAACTACATTTAAAATTGTGCATGTGGGAAAATGGGCATGTTTCTAAATATAAGGCCTGCTTCACACATCAGTTTTTTTGGTCAGTCAAAATCCGCTATAATGGCGGATAACGGATCCGTTCCTGTACTGATCACAACATTTGGCACCGGACCGTTATTTTATCGAGTCAGTCAAAGGAAGAATTTTAAAGTAACCGCTGACTGGGGAAGGAGAGAGAGAGACTTAATTTGACTTTAAGCAAAGTAATAAGAATAAAATCAAAAGGTTTTCAGAACCTCTTAATACTGGCAGCAGTTGGATTTGAGCCCATGGGGGGGAAAGAGAGAGAGAGAGAGAGAAAACAATGGCATATCTTTTTTTTGCAAGATGGCGGATTTTGACTGATGGATACAAACGGATGTGGGAAACAGGCCTTAGGAAAAAGCAATGGTTCTATCCACTGTCTTTTCCTTAGCAGAAAAGTACACAATCATACAAATACAAAAGTACATTGGAGCACACATTAATTTCACTGTTTGCAATATAAAAGAATGCGTTCAATAGGTTATGAAAACCTCCTCTTACTAACATCTGTGGGATTTGAACCCACACCTCAGAAGCACACAATTACAACAGACTATATTTCAAACTTGTGCATGTTGGAATATTGACAAATCTCTAAACACAAAAAAGCGATGATTCTATCAACTGTCTTTTCCTAAACGGAAAAGCACACACTCATACAAATACAAAAGATTAAAGCACATGCTAATTTGACTGTAAGCAAAGTAATAAGAATAAAATCAAAAGGTTTTCAGAACCTCTTAATACTGGCAGCAGCTGGATTTGAACCCATGCCTCATAAGTACACAAGTACATTGGATTATTTTTAAAATTTGTGCAGGTTGAAAAATAAACAAATCTCTAAGCACAAAAAAGCAAGGATTCTAACATCTGTCTTTTCCTAAACAGAAAAACACACACTCATACAAATGCAAAAGAAGATTAAAGCACATGTTAATTATTCTTTTAACAAAATCATAGCAATAAGATCAAAATGTTGTCAAAAACGTATAATAGTTGCAGCAGTAGGATTTCAACTTACGCCTCTGAGCTACTTTAAGTAACTGAAGAACATTTGACTATATTTAAATTTCTGTATTTTTGAAGATGAGAAAGTTTCTATGCTCAAGGAAAAAGCAATGATTCTATAAACTGTCTTTTCCTTAAAAGAAAAGCACACGCTTATACAACTACAAAACAAGGTTAAAGCACATGCTAATTTGTGTGTTAGCAAAATCATAAAAATATGTTCAAAAGGTTAAAATACTGGCAGCAGTGGGATTTGAACCGACGCCTCAGACAGCCTTAGCACACACTCATAACAAAGTACATAAGAGCACATGCTAATTTGGCTGAAAGCAAAGTAATAAGATGAAAATGTTTTTAAATTCTCAGAATATTGGCAGCAGTGGGATTTGAAGCCACGCCTCGAAAGAGATTGGAGCCTAAATCCAGCATTTTAGACCGCTCGGCCATGCTACCATTATTTACTGCGTGATGTAAGTTCCTTGTAGTAAGTGTAGTACATGTGAATACATTTCAAACTTGATCATGTTGGAATATGGGCAAGTATCTAAATATTTGGAGAAAGCAATGATTCTATCAAATGTTTTTTCTTAAACAGAAAAGCACACACTCATACCAAAGTACATAAAAGCATATGCTAATTTGACTGAAAGCAAAGCAATAAGATGAAAATGTTTTTAAATTCTTATAATATTGGCAGCAGTGGGATTGGAACCCACGCCTCCAAAGAGTCTGGAGCCTTAATCCAGCACCTTAGACCGCTCGGCCTTGCTACCACAATTTTTTTCATGTTCAAGCAAGTTTTCTTAGAGTAAGTGAAGTACATTTAACTACATTTAAAATTGTGCATGTGGGAAAATGGGCATGTTTCTAAATATAAGGCCTGCTTCACACATCAGTTTTTTTGGTCAGTCAAAATCCGCTATAATGGCGGATAACGGATCCGTTCCTGTACTGATCACAATGTTTGGCACCGGACCGTTATTTTATCGAATCAGTCAAAGGAAGAATTTTAAAGGAACCGCTGACTGGGGAAGGAGAGAGAGAGAGACTTAATTTGACTGTAAGCAAAGTAATAAGAATAAAATCAAAAGGTTTTCAGAACCTCTTAATACTGGCAGCAGTTGGATTTGAGCCCATGGGGGGGAAAGAGAGAGAGAGAGAGAAAACAATGGCATATTTTTTTTTGCAAGATGGCGGATTTTGACTCATGGACAGAAACGGATGTGGGAAACAGGCCTTAGGAAAAAGCAATGATTCTATCCACTGTCTTTTCCTTAGCAGAAAAGTACACAATCATACAAATACAAAAGTACATTGGAGCACACATTAATTTCACTGTTTGTATTATAAAAGAATGCGTTCAATAGGTTATGAAAACCTCCTCTTACTAACATCTGTGGGATTTGAACCCACACCTCAGAAGCACACAATTACAACAGACTATATTTCAAACTTGTGCATGTTGGAAAATAGAGAAATCTCTAAACACAAAAAAGCGATGATTCTATCAACTGTCTTTTCCTAAACGGAAAAGCACACACTCATACAAATACAAAAGATTAAAGCACATGCTAATTTGACTGTAAGCAAAGAAATAAGAATAAAATCAAAAGGTTTTCAGAACCTCTTAATACTGGCAGCAGTTGGATTTGAACCCATGCCTCATAAGTACACAAGTACATTGGATTAGTTTTAAAATTTGTGCAGGTTGAAAAATAAACAAATCTCTAAGCACAAAAAAGCAATGATTCTAACATCTGTCTTTTCCTAAACAGAAAAACACACACTCATACAAATGCAAAAGAAGATTAAAGCACATGTTAATTATTCTTTTAACAAAATCATAGCAATAAGATCAAAATGTTGTCAAAAACGTATAATAGTTGCAGCAGTAGGATTTCAACTTACGCCTCTGAGCTACTTAAAGTAACTGAAGAACATTTGACTATATTTAAATTTCTGTATTTTTGAAGATGAGAAAGTTTCTATGCTCAAGGAAAAAGCAATGATTCTATAAACTGTCTTTTCCTTAAAAGAAAATCACACGCTTATACAACTACAAAACAAGGTTAAAGCACATGCTAATTTGTGTGTTAGCAAAATCATAAAAATATGTTCAAAAGGTTAAAATACTGGCAGCAGTGGGATTTGAACCGACGCCTCAGACAGCCTTAGCACACACTCATAACAAAGTACATAAGAGCACATGCTAATTTGGCTGAAAGCAAAGTAATAAGATGAAAATGTTTTTAAATTCTCAGAATATTGGCAGCAGTGGGATTTGAAGCCACGCCTCGAAAGAGACTGGAGCCTAAATCCAGCGTCTTAGACCGCTCGGCCATGTTACCATTATTTACTGCGTGATGTAAGTTCCTTGGAGTAAGTGTAGTACATGTGAATACATTTCAAACTTGATAATGTTGGAATATGGGCAAGCATCTAAATATTTGGAGAAAGCAATGATTCTATCAAATGTTTTTTCTTAAACAGAAAAGCACACACTCATACCAAAGTACATAAAAGCATATGCTAATTTGACTGAAAGCAAAGCAATAAGATGAAAATGTTTTTAAATTCTTATAATATTGGCAGCAGTGGGATTTGATCCCACACCTCCAAAGAGACTGGAGTCTTAATCCAGCGCCTTAGACCGCTCAGACATGCTTCCACATTTTTTTTCATGTTCAAGCAAGTTTTCTTAGAGTAAGTGAAGTACATTTAACTACATTTAAAATTGTGCATGTGGGAAAATGGGCATGTTTCTAAATATAAGGCCTGCTTCACACATCAGTTTTTTTGGTCAGTCAAAATCCGCTATAATGGCGGATAACGGATCCGTTCCTGTACTGATCACAACGTTTGGCACCGGACCGTTATTTTATCGAATCAGTCAAAGGAAGAATTTTAAAGGAACCGCTGACTGGGGAAGGAGAGAGAGAGAGACTTAATTTGACTGTAAGCAAAGTAATAAAAATAAAATCAAAAGGTTTTCAGAACCTCTTAATACTGGCAGCATTTGGATTTGAGCCCATGGGGGGGAAAGAGAGAGAGAGAAAACAATGGCATATCTTTTTTTTGCAAGATGGCGGATTTTGACTGATGGACACAAACGGATGTGGGAAACAGGCCTTAGGAAAAAGCAATGATTCTATCCACTGTCTTTTCCTTAGCAGAAAAGTACACAATCATACAAATACAAAAGTACATTGGAGCACATATTAATTTCACTGTTTGCAATATAAAAGAATGCGTTCAATAGGTTATGAAAACCTCCTCTTACTAACATCTGTGAGATTTGAACCCACACCTCAGAAGCACACAATTAAAACAGACTATAGTTCAAACTTGTGCATGTTGGAAAATAGACTAATCTCTAAACACAAAAAAGCGATGATTCTATCAACTGTCTTTTCCTAAACGGAAAAGCACACACTCATACAAATACAAAAGATTAAAGCACATGCTAATTTGACTGTAAGCAAAGTAATAAGAATAAAATCAAAAGGTTTTCAGAACCTCTTAATACTGGCAGCAGTTGGATTTGAACCCATGCCTCATAAGTACACAAGTACATTGGATTATTTTTAAAATTTGTGCAGGTTGAAAAATAAACAAATCTCTAAGCACAAAAAAGCAATGATTCTAACATCTGTCTTTTCCTAAACAGAAAAACACACACTCATACAAATGCAAAAGAAGATTAAAGCACATGTTAATTATTCTTTTAACAAAATCATAGCAATAAGATCAAAATGTTGTCAAAAACTTATAATAGTTGCAGCAGTAGGATTTCAACTTACGCCTCTGAGCTACTTAAAGTAACTGAAGAACATTTGACTATATTTAAATTTCTGTATTTTTGAAGATGAGAAAGTTTCTATGCTCAAGGAAAAAACAATGATTCTATAAACTGTCTTTTCCTTAAAAGAAAAGCACACGCTTATACAACTACAAAACAAGGTTAAAGCACATGCTAATTTGTGTGTTAGCAAAATCATAAAAATATGTTCAAAAGGTTAAAATACTGGCAGCAGTGGGATTTGAACCGACGCCTCAGACAGCCTTAGCACACACTCATAACAAAGTACATAAGAGCACATGCTAATTTGGCTGAAAGCAAAGTAATAAGATGAAAATGTTTTTAAATTCTTAATATTGGCAGCAGTGGGATTTGAACCCACGCCTCGAAAGAGACAGGAGCCTAAATCCAGCGCCTTAGACCGCTCGGCCATGCTCCCATTATTTAATGTGAGACGTAAGTTCCTTGGAGTAAGTGTAGTACATGTGAATACATTTCAAACTTGATCATGTTGGAATATGGGCAAGTATCTAAATATTTGGAGAAAGCAATGATTCTATCAAATGTTTTTTCTTAAACAGAAAAGCACACACTCATACCAAAGTACATAAAAGCATATGTTAATTTGACTGAAAGCAAAGCAATAAGATGAAAATGTTTTTAAATTCTTATAATATTGGCAGCAGTGGGATTTGAACCCACGCCTCCAAAGAGACTGGAGCCTTAATCCAGCGCCTTAGACCGCTCGGCCATGCTACCATATTTTTGTTTATGTTCAAGCAAGTTTTCTTAGAGTAAGTGAAGTACATTTAACTACATTTAAAATTGTGCATGTGGTAAAATGGGCATGTTTCTAAATATAAGGCCTGCTTCACACATCAGTTTTTTTGGTCAGTCAAAATCCACTATAATGGCGGATAACGGATCCGTTCCTGTACTGATCACAACGTTTGGCACCGGACCGTTATTTTATCGAATCAGTCAAAGGAAGAATTTTAAAGGAACTGCTGACTGGGGAAGGAGAGAGAGAGAGACTTAATTTGACTGTAAGCAAAGTAATAAGAATAAAATCAAAAGGTTTTCAGAACCTCTTAATACTGGGAGCATTTGGATTTGAGCCCATGGGGGGGAAAGAGAGAGAGAGAAAACAATGGCATATCTTTTTTTTGCAAGATGGCGGATTTTGACTGATGGACACAAACGGATGTGGGAAACAGGCCTTAGGAAAAAGCAATGATTCTATCCACTGTCTTTTCCTTAGCAGAAAAGTACACAATCATACAAATACAAAAGTACATTGGAGCACACATTAATTTCACTGTTTGCAATATAAAAGAATGCGTTCAATAGGTTATGAAAACCTCCTCTTACTAACATCTGTGGGATTTGAACCCACACCTCAGAAGCACACAATTACAACAGACTATATTTAAAACTTGTGCATGTTGGAAAATAAATAAATCTCTAAACACAAAAAAGCGATGATTCTATCAACTGTCTTTTCCTAAACGGAAAAGCACACACTCATACAAATACAAAAGATTAAAGCACATGCTAATTTGACTGTAAGCAAAGTAATAAGAATAAATTCAAAAGGTATTCAGAACCTCTTAATACTGGCAGCAGTTGGATTTGAACCCATGCCTCATAAGTACACAAGTACATTGGATTATTTTTAAAATTTGTGCAGGTTGAAAAATAAACAAATCTCTAAGCACAAAAAAGCAATGATTCTAACATCTGTCTTTTCCTAAACAGAAAAACACACGCTCATACAAATGCAAAAGAAGATTAAAGCACATGTTAATTATTCTTTTAACAAAATCATAGCAATAAGATCAAAATGTTGTCAAAAACTTATAATAGTTGCAGCAGTAGGATTTCAACTTACGCCTCTGAGCTACTTAAAGTAACTGAAGAACATTTGACTATATTTAAATTTCTGTATTTTTGAAGATGAGAAAGTTTCTATGCTCAAGGAAAAAGCAATGATTCTATAAACTGTCTTTTCCTTAAAAGAAAAGCACACGCTTATACAACTACAAAACAAGGTTAAAGCACATGCTAATTTGTGTGTTAGCAAAATCATAAAAATATGTTCAAAAGGTTAAAATACTGGCAGCAGTGTGATTTGAACCGACGCCTCAGACAGCCTTAGCACACACTCATAACAAAGTACATAAGAGCACACGCTAGTTTGGCTGAAAGCAAAGTAATAAGATTAAAATGTTATTAAATTCTCATAATATTGGCAGCAGTGGGATTTGAACCCACGCCTCGAAAAAGACTGGAGCCTAAATCCAGCGCCTTAGACCGCTCTGCCATGCTACCATTATTTACTGTGTGATGTAAGTTCCTTGGAGTAAGTGTAGTACATGTGAATACATTTCAAACTTGATCATGTTGGAATATGGGCAAGTATCTAAATATTTGGAGAAAGCAATGATTCTATCAAATGTTTTTTCTTAAACAGAAAAGCACACACTCATACCAAAGTACATAAAAGCATATGCTAATTTGACTGAAAGCAAAAAGATGAAAATGTTTTTAAATTCTTATAATATTGGCAGCAGTGGGATTTGAACCCACACCTCCAAAGAGACTGGAGCCTTAATCCAGCGCCTTAGACCGCTCGGCCATGCTACTATATTTTTTTTCATGTTCAAGCAAGTTTTCTTAGAGTAAGTGAAGTACATTTAACTACATTTAAAATTGTGCATGTGGGAAAATGGGCATGTTTCTAAATATAAGGCCTGCTTCACACATCAGTTTTTTTGGTCAGTCAAAATCCGCTATAATAATGAAAACTGAAAGAAAAAGAGCGCAATAGGGTCTTACCCGAGAAAATAAGAATATAAAACAATAAGTTATACTCACCCTGTGTAGGAGAGTATTAAGCATAAAGGAACAAAGTCAGCTTGCTGCACATCCAAATGACCACGCCGTGGCCATAGATCATCAGATTCAAAGAAGGAATTTTTATGGATTAACCGTGCGCTGCCAGACCATCTCTCCTCACAAGTTGTGTGCTTTAAAACATTTAATTCCCAACGCGTTTCAAAGTTAAAAACTTCTTCCTCAGGGGATGACATGTACCTACATGTCATCCCCTGAGGAAGAAGTTTTTAACTTTGAAACGCGTTGGGAATTAAATGTTTTAAAGCACACAACTTGTGAGGAGTGATGGTCTGGCAGCGCACGGTTAATCCATAAAAATTCCTTCTTAAAATCCGCTATAATGGCGGATAACGGATCCATTCCTGTACTGATCACAACGTTTGGCACCGGACCGTTATTTTATCGAATCAGTCAAAGGAAGAATTTTAAAGGAACCGCTGACTGGGGAAGGAGAGAGAGAGAGAGACTTAATTTGACTGTAAGCAAAGTAATAAGAATAAAATCAAAAGGTTTTCAGAACCTCTTAATACTGGCAGCAGTTGGATTTGAGCCCATGGGGGGAAAGAGAGAGAGAGAGAGAAAACAATGGCATATCTTTTTTTGCAAGATGGCGGATTTTGACTGATGGACACAAACGGATGTGGGAAACAGGCCTTAGGAAAAAGCAATGATTCTATCCACTGTCTTTTCCTTAGCAGAAAAGTACACAATCATACAAATACAAAAGTACATTGGAGCACACATTAATTTCACTGTTTGCAATAGAAAAGAATGCGTTCAATAGGTTATGAAAACCTCCTCTTGCTAACATATGTGGGATTTGAACCCACACCTCAGAAGCACACAATTACAACAGACTATATTTCAAACTTGTGCATGTTGGAAAATAGACAAATCTCTAAACACAAAAAAGCGATGATTCTATCAACTGTCTTTTCCTAAACGGAAAAGCACACACTCATACAAATACAAAAGATTAAAGCACATGCTAATTTGACTGTAAGCAAAGTAATAAGAATAAAATCAAAAGGTTTTCAGAACCTCTTAATACTGGCAGCAGTTGGATTTGAACCCATGCCTCATAAGTACACAAGTACATTGGATTATTTTTAAAATTTGTGCAGGTTGAAAAATAAACAAATCTCTAAGCACAAAAAAGCAATGATTCTAACATCTGTCTTTTCCTAAACAGAAAAACACACACTCATACAAATGCAAAAGAAGATTAAAGCACATTTTAATTATTCTTTTAACAAAATCATAGCAATAAGATCAAAATGTTGTCAAAAACGTATAATAGTTGCAGCAGTAGGATTTCAACTTACGCCTCTGAGCTACTTAAAGTAACTGAAGAACATTTGACTATATTTAAATTTCTGTATTTTTGAAGATGAGAAAGTTTCTATGCTCAAGGAAAAAGCAATGATTCTATAAACTGTCTTTTCCTTAAAAGAAAAGCACACGCTTATACAACTACAAAACAAGGTTAAAGCACATGCTAATTTGTGTGTTAGCAAAATCATAAAAATATGTTCAAAAGGTTAAAATACTGGCAGCAGTGGGATTTGAACTGACGCCTCAGACAGCCTTAGCACACACTCATAACAAAGTACATAAGAGCACATGCTAATTTGGCTGAAAGCAAAGTAATAAGATGAAAATGTTTTTAAATTCTCATAATATTGGCAGCAGTGGGATTTAAACCCACGCTTCGAAAGAGACTGGAGCCTAAATCCATCACCTTAGACAGCTCGGCCATGCTACCATTATTTATTGTGTGATGTAAGTTCCTTGCAGTAAGTGTAGTACATGTGAATACATTTCAAACTTGATCATGTTGGAATATGGGCAAGTATCTAAATATTTGGAGAAAGGAATGATTCTATCAAATGTTTTTTCTTAAACAGAAAAACACACACTCATACCAAAGTACATAAAAGCATATGCTAATTTGACTGAAAGCAAAGCAATAAGATGAAAATGTTTTTAAATTCTTATAATATTGGCAGCAGTGGGATTTGAACCCACGCCTCCAAAGAGACTGCAGCCTTAATCCAGCACCTTAGACCGCTCGGCCATGCTACAATATTTTCTTTCATGTTCAAGCAAGTTTTCTTAGAGTAAGTGAAGTATATTTAACTACATTTAAAATTGTGCATGTGGGAAAATGGGCATGTTTCTAAATATAAGACCTGCTTCACACATCAGTTTTTTTGGTCAGTCAAAATCCGCTATAATGGCGGATAACGGATCCGTTCCTGTACTGATCACAACATTTGGCACCGGACCGTTATTTTATCGAATCAGTCAAAGGAAGAATTTTAAAGGAACCGCTGACTGGGGAAGGAGAGAGAGAGACTTAATTTGACTGTAAGCAAAGTAATAAGAATAAAATCAAAAGGTTTTCAGAACCTCTTAATACTGGCAGCAGTTGGATTTGAGCCCATGGGGGGGAAAGAGAGAGAGAGAGAGAAAACAATGGCATATCTTTTTTTTGCAAGATGGCGGATTTTGACTGATGGATACAAACGGATGTGGGAAACAGGCCTTAGGAAAAAGCAATGGTTCTATCCACTGTCTTTTCCTTAGCAGAAAAGTACACAATCATACAATTACAAAAGTACATTGGAGCACACATTAATTTCACTGTTTGCAATGTAAAAGAATGCGTTCAATAGGTTATGAAAACCTCCTCTTACTAACATCTGTGGGATTTGAACCCACACCTCAGAAGCACACAATTACAACAGACTATATTTGAAACTTGTGCATGTTGGAAAATAGACAAATCTCTAAACACAAAAAAGCGATGATTCTATCAACTGTCTTTTCCTAAACGGAAAAGCACACACTCATACAAATACAAAAGATTAAAGCACATGCTAATTTGACTGTAAGCAAAGTAATAAGAATAAAATCAAAAGGTTTTCAGAACCTCTTAATACTGGCAGCAGCTGGATTTGAACCCATGCCTCATAAGTACACAAGTACATTGGATTATTTTTAAAATTTGTGCAGGTTGAAAAATAATCAAATCTCTAAGCACAAAAAAGCAATGATTCTAACATCTGTCTTTTCCTAAACAGAAAAACACACACTCATACAAATGCAAAAGAAGATTAAAGCACATGTTAATTATTCTTTTAACAAAATCATAGCAATAAGATCAAAATGTTGTCAAAAACGTATAATAGTTGCAGCAGTAGGATTTCAACTTACGCCTCTGAGCTACTTAAAGTAACTGAAGAACATTTGACTATATTTAAATTTCTGTATTTTTGAAGATGAGAAAGTTTCTATGCTCAAGGAAAAAGCAATGATTCTATAAACTGTCTTTTCCTTAAAAGAAAAGCACACGCTTATACAACTACAAAACAAGGTTAAAGCACATGCTAATTTGTGTGTTAGCAAAATCATAAAAATATGTTCAAAAGGTTAAAATACTGGCAGCAGTGGGATTTGAACCGACGCCTCAGACAGCCTTAGCACACACTTATAACAAAGTACATAAGAGCACATGCTAATTTGGCTGAAAGCAAAGTAATAAGATGAAAATGTTTTTAAATTCTCAGAATATTGCCAGCAGTGGGATTTGAACCCACGCCTCGAAAGAGACTGGAGCATAAATCCAGCGCCTTAGACCGCTCGGCCATGCTACCATTGTTTACTGTGTGATGTAAGTTCCTTGGAGTAAGTGTAGTACATGTGAATACATTTCAAACTTGATAATGTTGGAATATGGGCAAGTATCTAAATATTTGGAGAAAGCAATGATTCTATCAAATGTTTTTTCTTAAACAGAAAAGCACACACTCATACCAAAGTACATAAAAGCATATGCTAATTTGACTGAAAGCAAAGCAATAAGATGAAAATGTTTTTAAATTCTTATAATATTGGCAGCAGTGGGATTTGAACCCACTTCTCCAAAGCAACTGGAGCCTTAATCCAGCACCTTAGACGGCTCGGCCATGCTACCACATTTTATTTCATGTTCAAGCAAGTTTTCTTAGAGTAAGTGAAGAACATTTAACTACATTTAAAATTGTGCATGTGGGAAAATAGGCATGTTTCTAAATATAAGGCCTGCTTCACACATCAGTTTTTTTGGTCAGTCAAAATCCGCTATAATGGCGGATAACGGATCCATTCCTGTACTGATCACAACGTTTGGCACCGGACCGTTATTTTATCGAATCAGTCAAAGGAAGAATTTTAAAGGAACCGCTGACTGGGGAAGGAGAGAGAGAGACTTAATTTGACTGTAAGCAAAGTAATAAGAATAAAATCAAAAGGTTTTCAGAACCTCTTAATACTGGCAGCAGTTGGATGTGAGCCCATGGGGGGAAAGAGAGAGAGAGAGAGAGAAAACAATGGCATATCTTTTTTTTGCAAGATGGCGGATTTTGACTGATGGATACAAACGGATGTGGGAAACAGGCCTTAGGAAAAAGCAATGGTTCTATCCACTGTCTTTTCCTTGGCAGAAAAGTACACAATCATACAAATACAAAAGTACATTGGAGCACACATTAATTTCACTGTTTGCAATATAAAAGAATGTGTTCAATAGCTTATGAAAACCTCCTCTTACTAACATCTGAGGGATTTGAACCCACACCTCAGAAGCACACAATTACAACAGACTATATTTCAAACTTGTGCATGTTGGAAAATAGACAAATCTCTAAACACAAAAAAGTGATGATTTAATCAACTGTCTTTTCCTAAACGGAAAAGCACACACTCATACAAATACAAAAGATTAAAGCATATGCTAATTTGACTGTAAGCAAAGTAATAAGAATAAAATCAAAAGGTTTTCAGAATCTCTTAATACTGGCAGCAGTTGGATTTGAACCCATGCCTCATAAGTACACAAGTACATTGGATTATTTTTAAAATTTGTGCAGGTTGAAAAATAAAAAAATCTCTAAGCACAAAAAAGCAATGATTCTAACATCTGTCTTTTCCTAAACAGAAAAACACACACTCATACAAATGCAAAAGAAGATTAAAGCACATGTTAATTATTCTTTTAACAAAATCATAGCAATAAGATCAAAATGTTGTCAAAAAAGTATAATAGTTGCAGCAGTAGGATTTCAACTTACGCCTCTGAGCTACTTAAAGTAACTGAAGAACATTTGACTATATTTAAATTTCTGTATTTTTGAAGATGAGAAAGTTTCTATGCTCAAGGAAATAGCAATGATTCTATAAACTGTCTTTTCCTTAAAAGAAAAGCACACGCTTATACAACTACAAAACAAGGTTAAAGCACATGCTAATTTGTGTGTTAGCAAAATGATAAAAATATGTTCAAAAGGTTAAAATACTGGCAGCAGTGGGATTTGAACCGACGCCTCAGACTGCCTTAGCACACACTCATAACAAAGTACATAAGAGCACATGCTAATTTGGCTGAAAGCAAAGTAATAAGATGAAAATGTTTTTAATTTCTCATAATATTGGCAGCAGTGGGACTTGAACCCACGCCTCGAAAGAGACTGGAGCCTAAAACCAGCGCCTTAGACCGCTCGGCCATGCTACCATCATTTACTGTGTGATGTAAGTTCCTTGGAGTAAGTGTAGTACATGTGAATACATTTCAAACTTGATAATGTTGGAATATGGGCAAGTATCTAAATATTTGGAGAAAGCAATGATTCTATCAAATGTTTTTTCTTAAACAGAAAAGCACACACTCATACCAAAGTACATAAAAGCATATGCTAATTTGACTGAAAGCAAAGCAATAAGATGAAAATGTTTTTAACTTCTTATAATATTGGCAGCAGTGGGTTTTGAACCCACGCCTCCAAAGAGACTGGAGCCTTATTCCAGCGCCTTAGACCGCTCGGCCATGCTACCACATTTTTTTTCATGTTCAAGCAAGTTTTCTTAGAGTAAGTGAAGTACATTTAACTACATTTAAAATTGTGCATGTGGGAAAATGGGCATGTTTCTAAATATAAGGCCTGCTTCACACATCAGTTTTTTTGGTCAGTCAAAATCCGCTATAATGGCGGATAACGGATCCGTTCCTGTACTGATCACAACGTTTGGCACCGGACCGTTATTTTATCGAATCAGTCAAAGGAATAATTTTAAAGGAACCGCTGACTGGGGAAGGAGAGAGAGAGACTTAATTTGACTGTAAGCAAAGTAATAAAAATAAAATTAAAAGGTTTTCAGAACCTCTTAATACTGGCAGCAGTTGGATTTGAGCCCATGGGGGGGAAAGAGAGAGAGAGAGAGAAAAAAATGGCATATCTTTTTTTTGCACGATGGCGGATTTTGACTGATGGATACAAACGGATGTGGGAAACAGGCCTTAGGAAAAAGCAATGGTTCTATCCACTGTCTTTTCCTTAGCAGAAAAGTACACAATCATACAAATACAAAAGTACATTGGAGCACACATTAATTTCACTGTTTGCAATATAAAAGAATGCGTTCAATAGGTTATGAAAACCTCCTCTTACTAACATCTGTGGGATTTGCACCCACACCTCAGAAGCACACAATTACAACAGACTATATTTCAAACTTGTGCATGTTGGAAAATAGACAAATCTCTAAACACAAAAAAGCGATGATTCTATCAACTGTCTTTTCCTAAACGGAAAAGCACACACTCATACAAATACAAAAGATTAAAGCACATGCTAATTTGACTGTAAGCAAAGTAATAAGAATAAAATCAAAAGGTTTTCAGAAACTCTTAATACTGGCAGCAGTTGGATTTGAACCCATGCCTCATAAGTACACAAGTACATTGGATTATTTTTAAAATTTGTGCAGGTTGAAAAATAAACAAATCTCTAAGCACAAAAAAGCAATGATTCTAACATCTGTCTTTTCCTAAACAGAAAAAAACACACTCATACAAATGCAAAAGAAGATTAAAGCACATGTTAATTATTCTTTTAACAAAATCATAGCAATAAGATCAAAATGTTGTCAAAAACGTATAATAGTTGCAGCAGTAGGATTTCAACTTACGCCTCTGAGCTACTTAAAGTAACTGAAGAACATTTGACTATATTTAAATTTCTGTATTTTTGAAGATGAGAAAGTTTCTATGCTCAAGGAAAAAGCAATGATTCTATAAACTGTCTTTTCCTTAAAAGAAAAGCACACGCTTATACAACTACAAAACAAGGTTAAAGCACATGCTAATTTGTGTGTTAGCAAAATCATAAAAATATGTTCAAAAGGTAAAAATACTGGCAGCAGTGGGATTTGAACCGACGCCTCAGACAGCCTTAGCACACACTCATAACAAAGTACATAAGAGCACATGCTAATTTGGCTGAAAGCAAAGTAATAAGATGAAAATGTTTTTAAATTCTCATAATATTGGCAGCAGTGGGATTTGAACCCACGCCTCGAAAGAGACTGGAGCCTAAATCCAGCGCCTTAGACCGCTCGGCCATGCTACCATCATTTACTGTGTCATGTAAGTTCCTTGGAGTAAGTGTAGTACATGTGAATACATTTCAAACTTGATCATGTTGTAATATGGGCAAGTATCTAAATATTTGGAGAAAGCAATGATTCTATCAAATGTTTTTTCTTAAACAGAAAAGCACACACTCAGACCAAAGTACATAAAAGCATATGCTAATTTGACTGAAAGCAAAGCAATAAGATGAAAATGTTTTTAAATTCTTATAATATTGGCAGCAGTGGGATTTGAACCCACGCCTCCAAAGAGACTGGAGCCTTAATCCAGCGCCTTAGTCCGCTCGGCCATGCTACCACATTTTTTTTCACGTTCAAGCAAGTTTTCTTAGAGTAAGTGAAGTACATTTAACTACATTTAAAATTGTGCATGTGGGAAAATGGGCATGTTTCTAAATATAAGGCCTGCTTCACACATCAGTTTTTTTGATCAGTCAAAATCCGCTATAATGGCGGATAACGGATCCGTTCCTGTACTGATCACAACGTTTGGCACCGGACCGTTATTTTATCGAATCAGTCAAAGGAATAGTTTTAAAGGAACCGCTGACTGGGGAAGGAGAGAGAGAGACTTAATTTGACTGTAAGCAAAGTAATAAGAATAAAATCAAAAGGTTTTCAGAACCTCTAAATACTGGCAGCAGTTGTATTTGAGCCCATGGGGGGAAAGAGAGAGAGAGAGAGAGAAAACAATGGCATATCTTTTTTTTGCAAGATGGCGGATTTTGACTGATGGATACAAACGGATGTGGGAAACAGGCCTTAGGAAAAAGCAATGGTTCTATCCACTGTCTTTTCCTTAGCAGAAAAGTACACAATCATACAAATACAAAAGTACATTGGAGCACACATTAATTTCACTGTTTGCAATATAAAAGAATGCGTTCAATAGATTATGAAAACCTCCTCTTACTAACATCTGTGGGATTTGAACCCACACCTCAGAAGCACACAATTACAACAGACTATATTTCAATCTTGTGCATGTTGGAAAATAGACAAATCTCTAAACACAAAAAAGCGATGATTCTATCAACTGTCTTTTCCTAAACGGAAAAGCACACACTCATACAAATACAAAAGATTAAAGCACATGCTAATTTGACTGTAAGCAAAGTAATAAGAATAAAATCAAAAGGTTTTCAGAACCTCTTAATACTGGCAGCAGTTGGATTTGAACCCATGCCTCATAAGTACACAAGTACATTGGATTATTTTTAAAATTTGTGCAGGTTGAAAAATAAACAAATCTCTAAGCACAAAAAAGCAATGATTCTAACATCTGTCTTTTCCTACACAGAAAAACACACACTCATACAAATGCAAAAGAAGATTAAAGCACATGTTAATTATTCTTTTAACAAAATCATAGCAATAAGATCAAAATGTTGTCAAAAACGTATAATAGTTGTAGCAGTAGGATTTCAACTTACGCCTCTGAGCTACTTAAAGTAACTGAAGAACATTTGACTATATTTAAATTTCTGTATTTTTGAAGATGAGAAATTTTCTATGCTCAAGGAAAAAGCAATGATTCTATAAACTGTCTTTTCCTTAAAAGAAAAGCACACGCTTATACAACTACAAAACAAGGTTAAAGCACATGCTAATTTGTGTGTTAGCAAAATCATAAAAATATGTTCAAAAGGTTAAAATACTGGCAGCAGTGGGATTTGAACCGACGCCTCAGACAGCCTTAGCACACACTCATAACAAAGTACATAAGAGCACATGCTAATTTGGCTGAAAGCAAAGTAATAAGATGAAAATGTTTTTAAATTCTCATAATATTGGCAGCAGTGGGATTTGAACCCACGCCTCGAAAGAGACTGGAGCCTAAATCCAGCTCCTTAGACCGCTCGGCCATGCTACCATTATTTACTGCGTAATGTAAGTTCCTTGGAGTAAGTGTAGTACATGTGAATACATTTCAAACTTGATCATGTTGGAATATGGGCAAGTATCTAAATATTTGGAGAAAGCAATGATTCTATCAAATGTTTTTTCTTAAACAGAAAAGCACACACTCATACCAAAGTATATAAAAGCATATGCTAATTTGACTGAAAGCAAAGCAATAAGATGAAAATGTTTTTAAATTCTTATAATATTGGCAGCAGTGGGATTTGAAACCACGCCTCCAAAGAGACTGGAGCCTTAATCCAGCGCCTTAGACCACTCGACAATTCTACCATATTTTTTTTCATGTTCAAGCAAGTTTTCTTAGAGTAAGTGAAGTACATTTAACTACATTTAAAATTGTGCATGTGGGAAAATGGGCATGTTTCTAAATATAAGGCCTGCTTCACACATCAGTTTTTTTTGGTCAATCAAAATCCGCTATAATGGCGGATAACGGATCCATTCCTGTACTGATCACAACGTTTGGCACCCGACCGTTATTTTATCGAATCAGTCAAAGGAAGAATTTTAAAGGAACCGCTGACTGGGGAAGGAGAGAGAGAGACTTAATTTGACTGTAAGCAAAGTAATAAGAATAAAATCAAAAGGTTTTCAGAACCTCTTAATACTGGCAGCAGTTGGATTTGAGCCCATGGGGGGAAAGAGAGAGAGAGAGAGAAAACAATGGCATATCTTTTTTTTGCAAGATGGCGGATTTTGACTGATGGATACAAACGGATGTGGGAAACAGGCCTTAGGAAAAAGCAATGGTTCTATCCACTGTCTTTTCCTTAGCAGAAAAGTACACAATCATACAAATACAAAAGTACATTGGAGCACACATTAATTTCACTGTTTGCAATATAAAAGAATGTGTTCAATAGCTTATGAAAACCTCCTCTTACTAACATCTGTGGGATTTGAACCCACACCTCAGAAGCACACAATTACAACAGACTATATTTCAAACTTGTGCATGTTGGAAAATAGACAAATCTCTAAACACAAAAAAGTGATGATTTAATCAACTGTCTTTTCCTAAACGGAAAAGCACACACTCATACAAATACAAAAGATTAAAGCACATGCTAATTTGACTGTAAGCAAAGTAATAAGAATAAAATCAAAAGGTTTTCAGAATCTCTTAATACTGGCAGCAGTTGGATTTGAACCCATGCCTCATAAGTACACAAGTACATTGGATTATTTTTAAAATTTGTGCAGGTTGAAAAATAAAAAAATCTCTAAGCACAAAAAAGCAATGATTCTAACATCTGTCTTTTCCTAAACAGAAAAACACACACTCATACAAATGCAAAAGAAGATTAAAGCACATGTTAATTATTCTTTTAACAAAATCATAGCAATAAGATCAAAATGTTGTCAAAAAAGTATAATAGTTGCAGCAGTAGGATTTCAACTTACGCCTCTGAGCTACTTAAAGTAACTGAAGAACATTTGACTATATTTAAATTTCTGTATTTTTGAAGATGAGAAAGTTTCTATGCTCAAGGAAATAGCAATGATTCTATAAACTGTCTTTTCCTTAAAAGAAAAGCACACGCTTATACAACTACAAAACAAGGTTAAAGCACATGCTAATTTGTGTGTTAGCAAAATGATAAAAATATGTTCAAAAGGTTAAAATACTGGCAGCAGTGGGATTTGAACCGACGCCTCAGACTGCCTTAGCACACACTCATAACAAAGTACATAAGAGCACATGCTAATTTGGCTGAAAGCAAAGTAATAAGATGAAAATGTTTTTAATTTCTCATAATATTGGCAGCAGTGGGACTTGAACCCACGCCTCAAAAGAGACTGGAGCCTAAAACCAGCGCCTTAGACCGCTCGGCCATGCTACCATCATTTACTGTGTGATGTAAGTTCCTTGGAGTAAGTGTAGTACATGTGAATACATTTCAAACTTGATAATGTTGGAATATGGACAAGTATCTAAATATTTGGAGAAAGCAATGATTCTATCAAATGTTTTTTCTTAAACAGAAAAGCACACACTCATACCAAAGTACATAAAAGCATATGCTAATTTGACTGAAAGCAAAGCAATAAGATGAAAATGTTTTTAACTTCTTATAATATTGGCAGCAGTGGGTTTTGAACCCACGCCTCCAAAGAGACTGGAGCCTTATTCCAGCGCCTTAGACCGCTCGGCCATGCTACCACATTTTTTTTCATGTTCAAGCAAGTTTTCTTAGAGTAAGTGAAGTACATTTAACTACATTTAAAATTGTGCATGTGGGAAAATGGGCATGTTTCTAAATATAAGGCCTGCTTCACACATCAGTTTTTTTGGTCAGTCAAAATCCGCTATAATGGCGGATAACGGATCCGTTCCTGTACTGATCACAACGTTTGGCACCGGACCGTTATTTTATCGAATCAGTCAAAGGAATAATTTTAAAGGAACCGCTGACTGGGGAAGGAGAGAGAGAGACTTAATTTGACTGTAAGCAAAGTAATAAAAATAAAATTAAAAGGTTTTCAGAACCTCTTAATACTGGCAGCAGTTGGATTTGAGCCCATGGGGGGGAAAGAGAGAGAGAGAGAGAGAAAAAAATGGCATATCTTTTTTTTGCACGATGGCGGATTTTGACTGATGGATACAAACGGATGTGGGAAACAGGCCTTAGGAAAAAGCAATGGTTCTATCCACTGTCTTTTCCTTAGCAGAAAAGTACACAATCATACAAATACAAAAGTACATTGGAGCACACATTAATTTCACTGTTTGCAATATAAAAGAATGCGTTCAATAGGTTATGAAAACCTCCTCTTACTAACATCTGTGGGATTTGCACCCACACCTCAGAAGCACACAATTACAACAGACTATATTTCAAACTTGTGCATGTTGGAAAATAGACAAATCTCTAAACACAAAAAAGCGATGATTCTATCAACTGTCTTTTCCTAAACGGAAAAGCACACACTCATACAAATACAAAAGATTAAAGCACATGCTAATTTGACTGTAAGCAAAGTAATAAGAATAAAATCAAAAGGTTTTCAGAAACTCTTAATACTGGCAGCAGTTGGATTTGAACCCATGCCTCATAAGTACACAAGTACATTGGATTATTTTTAAAATTTGTGCAGGTTGAAAAATAAACAAATCTCTAAGCACAAAAAAGCAATGATTCTAACATCTGTCTTTTCCTAAACAGAAAAAAACACACTCATACAAATGCAAAAGAAGATTAAAGCACATGTTAATTATTCTTTTAACAAAATCATAGCAATAAGATCAAAATGTTGTCAAAAACGTATAATAGTTGCAGCAGTAGGATTTCAACTTACGCCTCTGAGCTACTTAAAGTAACTGAAGAACATTTGACTATATTTAAATTTCTGTATTTTTGAAGATGAGAAAGTTTCTATGCTCAAGGAAAAAGCAATGATTCTATAAACTGTCTTTTCCTTAAAAGAAAAGCACACGCTTATACAACTACAAAACAAGGTTAAAGCACATGCTAATTTGTGTGTTAGCAAAATCATAAAAATATGTTCAAAAGGTAAAAATACTTGCAGCAGTGGAATTTGAACCGACGCCTCAGACAGCCTTAGCACACACTCATAACAAAGTACATAAGAGCACATGCTAATTTGGCTGAAAGCAAAGTAATAAGATGAAAATGTTTTTAAATTCTCATAATATTGGCAGCAGTGGGATTTAACCCACGCCTCGAAAGAGACTGGAGCCTAAATCCAGCGCCTTAGACCGCTCGGCCATGCTACCATTATTTACTGTGTGATGTAAGTTCCTTGGAGTAAGTGTAGTACATGTGAATACATTTCAAACTTGATCATGTTGGAATATGGGCAAGTATCTAAATATTTGGAGAAAGCAATGATTCTATCAAATGTTTTTTCTTAAACAGAAAAGCACACACTCATACCAAAGTACATAAAAGCATATGCTAATTTGACTGAAAGCAAAGCAATAAGATGAAAATGTTTTTAAATTCTTATAATATTGGCAGCAGTGGGATTTGAACCCACGCCTCCAAAGCGACTGGAGCCTTAATCCAGCACCTTAGACCGCTCGGCCATGCTTCCACATTTTATTTCATGTTCAAGCAAGTTTTCTTAGAGTAAGTGAAGTACATTTAACTACATTTAAAATTGTGCATGTGGGAAAATGGGCATGTTTCTAAATATAAGGCCTGTTTCACACATCAGTTTTTTTGGTCAGTCAAAATCCGCTATAATGGCGGATAGCGGATCCATTCCTGTACTGATCACAACGTTTGGCACCCGACCGTTATTTTATCGAATCAGTCAAAGGAAGAATTTTAAAGGAACCGCTGACTGGGGAAGGAGAGAGAGAGACTTAATTTGACTGTGAGCAAAGTAATAAGAATAAAATCATAAGGTTTTCAGAACCTCTTAATACTGGCAGCAGTTGGATTTGAGCCCATGGGGGGAAAGAGAGAGAGAGAAAGAGAAAACAATGGCATATCTTTTTTTTGCAAGATGGCGGATTTTGACTGATGGATACAAACGGATGTGGGAAACAGGCCTTAGGAAAAAGCAATGGTTCTATCCACTGTCTTTTCCTTGGCAGAAAAGTACACAATCATACAAATACAAAAGTACATTGGAGCACACATTAATTTCACTGTTTGCAATATAAAAGAATGCGTTCAATAGGTTATGAAAACCTCCTCTTACTAACATCTGTGGGATTTGAACCCACACCTCAGAAGCACACAATTACAACAGACTATATTTCAATCTTGTGCATGTTGGAAAATAGACAAATCTCTAAACACAAAAAAGCGATGATTCTATCAACTGTCTTTTCCTAAACGGAAAAGCACACACTCATACAAATACAAAAGATTAAAGCACATGCTAATTTGACTGTAAGCAAAGTAATAAGAATAAAATCAAAAGGTTTTCAGAACCTCTTAATACTGGCAGCAGTTGGATTTGAACCCATGCCTCATAAGTACACAAGTACATTGTATTATTTTTAAAATTTGTGCAGGTTGAAAAATAAACAAATCTCTAAGCACAAAAAAGCAATGATTCTAACATCTGTCTTTTCCTACACAGAAAAACACACACTCATACAAATGCAAAAGAAGATTAAAGCACATGTTAATTATTCTTTTAACAAAATCATAGCAATAAGATCAAAATGTTGTCAAAAACGTATAATAGTTGCAGCAGTAGGATTTCAACTTACGCCTCTGAGCTACTTAAAGTAACTGAAGAACATTTGACTATATTTAAATTTCTGTATTTTTGAAGATGAGAAATTTTCTATGCTCAAGGAAAAAGCAATGATTCTATAAACTGTCTTTTCCTTAAAAGAAAAGCACACGCTTATACAACTACAAAACAAGGTTAAAGCACATGCTAATTTGTGTGTTAGCAAAATCATAAAAATATGTTCAAAAGGTTAAAATACTGGCAGCAGTGGGATTTGAACCGACGCCTCAGACAGCCTTAGCACACACTCATAACAAAGTACATAAAAGCACATGCTAATTTGGCTGAAAGCAAAGTATTAAGATAAAAATGTTTTTAAATTCTCATAATATTGGCAGCAGTGGGATTTGAACCCACGCCTCGAAAGAGACTGGAGCCTAAATCCAGCGCCTTAGACCGCTCGGCTATGCTACCATCATTTACTGTGTGATGTAAGTTCCTTGGAGTAAGTGTAGTACATGTGAATACATTTCAAACTTGATCATGTTGTAATATGGGCAAGTATCTAAATATTTGGAGAAAGCAATGATTCTATCAAATGTTTTTTCTTAAACAGAAAAGCACACACTCAGACCAAAGTACATAAAAGCATATGCTAATTTGACTGAAAGCAAAGCAATAAGATGAAAATGTTTTTAAATTCTTATAATATTGGCAGCAGTGGGATTTGAACCCACGCCTCCAAAGAGACTGGAGCCTTAATCCAGCGACTTAGTCCGCTCGGCCATGCTACCACATTTTTTTTCATGTTCAAGCAAGTTTTCTTAGAGTAAGTGAAGTACATTTAACTACATTTAAAATTGTGCATGTGGGAAAATGGGCATGTTTCTAAATATAAGGCCTGCTTCACACATCAGTTTTTTTGGTCAGTCAAAATCCGCTATAATGGCGGATAATGGATCCGTTCCTGTACTGATCACAACGTTTGGCACCGGACCGTTATTTTATCGAATCAGTCAAAGGAATAGTTTTAAAGGAACCGCTGACTGGGGAGAGACTTAATTTGACTGTAAGCAAAGTAATAAGAATAAAATCAAAAGGTTTTCAGAACCTCTTAATACTGGCAGCAGTTGGATTTGAGCCCATGGGGGGAAAGAGAGAGAGAGAGAGAGAAAACAATGGCATATCTTTTTTTTGCAAGATGGCGGATTTTGACTGATGGATACAAACGGATGTGGGAAACAGGCCTTAGGAAAAAGCAATGGTTCTATCCACTGCCTTTTCCTTAGCAGAAAAGTACACAATCATACAAATACAAAAGTACATTGGAGCACACATTAATTTCACTGTTTGCAATATAAAAGAATGCGTTCAATAGATTATGAAAACCTCCTCTTACTAACATCTGTGGGATTTGAACCCACACCTCAGAAGCACACAATTACAACAGACTATATTTCAATCTTGTGCATGTTGGAAAATAGACAAATCTCTAAACACAAAAAAGCGATGATTCTATCAACTGTCTTTTCCTAAACGGAAAAGCACACACTCATACAAATACAAAAGATTAAAGCACATGCTAATTTGACTGTAAGCAAAGTAATAAGAATAAAATCAAAAGGTTTTCAGAACCTCTTAATACTGGCAGCAGTTGGATTTGAACCCATGCCTCATAAGTACACAAGTACATTGGATTATTTTTAAAATTTGTGCAGGTTGAAAAATAAACAAATCTCTAAGCACAAAAAAGCAATGATTCTAACATCTGTCTTTTCCTACACAGAAAAACACACACTCATACAAATGCAAAAGAAGATTAAAGCACATGTTAATTATTCTTTTAACAAAATCATAGCAATAAGATCAAAATGTTGTCAAAAACGTATAATAGTTGCAGCAGTAGGATTTCAACTTACGCCTCTGAGCTACTTAAAGTAACTGAAGAACATTTGACTATATTTAAATTTCTGTATTTTTGAAGATGAGAAATTTTCTATGCTCAAGGAAAAAGCAATGATTCTATAAACTGTCTTTTCCTTAAAAGAAAAGCACACGCTTATACAACTACAAAACAAGGTTAAAGCACATGCTAATTTGTGTGTTAGCAAAATCATAAAAATATGTTCAAAAGGTTAAAATACTGGCAGCAGTGGGATTTGAACCGACGCCTCAGACAGCCTTAGCACACACTCATAACAAAGTACATAAGAGCACATGCTAATTTGGCTGAAATCAAAGTAATAAGATGAAAATGTTTTTAAATTCTCATAATATTGGCAGCAGTGGGATTTGAACCCACGCCTCGAAAGAGACTGGAGCCTAAATCCAGCGCCTTAGACCGCTCGGCCATGCTACCATCATTTACTTTGTGATGTAAGTTCCTTGGAGTAAGTGTAGTACATGTGAATACATTTCAAACTTGATCATGTTGGAATATGGGCAAGTATCTAAATATTTGGAGAAAGCAATGATTCTATCAAATGTTTTTTCTTAAACAGAAAAGCACACACTCAGACCAAAGTACATAAAAGCATATGCTAATTTGACTGAAAGCAAAGCAATAAGATGAAAATGTTTTTAACTTCTTATAATATTGGCAGCAGTGGGATTTGAACCCACCCCTCCAAAGAGACGGGAGCCTTAATCCAGCGCCTTAGACCGCTCGGCCATGTTACCACATTTATTTTCATGTTCAAGCAAGTTTTCTTAGAGTAAGTGAAGTACATTTAACTACATTTAAAATTGTGCATGTGGGAAAATGGGCATGTTTCTAAATATAAGGCCTGCTTCACACATCAGTTTTTTTGGTCAGTCAAAATCCGCTATAATGGCGGATAACGGATCCGTTCCTGTACTGATCACAACGTTTGGCACCGGACCGTTATTTTATCGAATCAGTCAAAGGAATAATTTTAAAGGATCCGCTGACTGGGGAAGGAGAGAGAGAGACTTCATTTGACTGTAAGCAAAGTAATAAGAATAAAATTAAAAGGTCTTCAGAACCTCTTAATACTGGCAGCAGTTGGATTTGAGCCCATGGGGGGAAAGAGAGAGAGAGAGAGAGAAAACAATGGCATATCTTTTTTTTGCAAGATGGCGGATTTTGACTGATGGATACAAACAGATGTGGGAAACAGGCCTTAGGAAAAAGCAATGGTTCTATCCACTGTCTTTTCCTTAGCACAAAAGTACACAATCATACAAATACAAAAGTACATTGGAGCACACATTAATTTCACTGTTTGCAATTTAAAAGAATGCGTTCAATAGGTTATGAAAACCTCCTCTTACTAACATCTGTGGGATTTGAACCCACACCTCAGAAGCACACACTTACAACAGACTATATTTCAAACTTGTGCATGTTGGAAAATAGAGAAATCTCTAAACACAAAAAAGCGATGATTCTATCAACTGTCTTTTCCTAAACGGAAAAGCACACACTCATACAAATACAAAAGATTAAAGCACATGCTAATTTGACTGTAAGCAAAGTAATAAGAATAAAATCAAAAGGTTTTCAGAACCTCTTAATACTGGCAGCAGCTGGATTTGAACCCATGCCTCATAAGTACACAAGTACATTGGATTGTTTTTAAAATTTGTGCAGGTTGAAAAATAAACAAATCTCTAAGCACAAAAAAGCAATGATTTTAACATCTGTCTTTTCCTAAACAGAAAAACACACACTCATACAAATGCAAAAGAAGATTAAAGCACATGTTAATTATTCTTTTAACAAAATCATAGCAATAAGATCAAAATGTTGTCAAAAACGTATAATAGTTGCAGCAGTAGGATTTCAACTTACGCCTCTGAGCTACTTAAAGTAACTGAAGAACATTTGACTATATTTAAATTTCTGTATTTTTGAAGATGAGAAAGTTTCTATGCTCAAGGAAAAAGCAATGATTCTATAAACTGTCTTTTCCTTAAAAGAAAAGCACACGCTTATACAACTACAAAACAAGGTTAAAGCACATGCTAATTTGTGTGTTAGCAAAATCATTAAAATATGTTCAAAAGGTTAAAATACTGGCAGCAGTGGGATGTGAACCGACGCCTCAGACAGCCTTAGCACACACTCATAACAAAGTACATAAGAGCACATGCTAATTTGGCTGAAAGCAAAGTAATAAGATGAAAATGTTTTTAAATTCTCATAATATTGGCAGCAGTGGGATTTGAACCCACGCCTCGAAAGAGACTGGAGCCTAAATCCAGCTCCTTAGACCGCTCGGCCATGCTACCATTATTTACTGCGTAATGTAAGTTCCTTGGAGTAAGTGTAGTACATGTGAATACATTTCAAACTTGATCATGTTGGAATATGGGCAAGTATCTAAATATTTGGAGAAAGCAATGATTCTATCAAATGTTTTTTCTTAAACAGAAAAGCACACACTCATACCAAAGTACATAAAAGCATATGCTAATTTGACTGAAAGCAAAGCAATAAGATGAAAATGTTTTTAAATTCTTATAATATTGGCAGCAGTGGGATTTGAACCCACGCCTCCAAAGCGACTGGAGCCTTAATCCAGCACCTTAGACCACTCGGCCATGCTTCCACATTTTATATCATGTTCAAGCAAGTTTTCTTAGAGTAAGTGAAGTACATTTAACTACATTTAAAATTGTGCATGTGGGAAAATGGGCATGTTTCTAAATATAAGGCCTGTTTCACACATCAGTTTTTTTGGTCAGTCAAAATCCGCTATAATGGCGGATAGCGGATCCATTCCTGTACTGATCACAACGTTTGGCACCGGACCGTTATTTTATCGAATCAGTCAAAGGAAGAATTTTAAAGGAACCGCTGACTGGGGAAGGAGAGAGAGAGACTTAATTTGACTGTAAGCAAAGTAATAAGAATAAAATCAAAAGGTTTTCAGAACCTCTTAATACTGGCAGCAGTTGGATTTGAGCCCATGGGGGGAAAGAGAGAGAGAAAGAGAAAACAATGGCATATCTTTTTTTTGCAAGATGGCGGATTTTGACTGATGGATACAAACGGATGTGGGAAACAGGCCTTAGGAAAAAGCAATGGTTCTATCCACTGTCTTTTCCTTGGCAGAAAAGTACACAATCATACAAATACAAAAGTACATTGGAGCACACATTAATTTCACTGTTTGCAATATAAAAGAATGCGTTCAATAGGTTATGAAAACCTCCTCTTACTAACATCTGTGGGATTTGAACCCACACCTCAGAAGCACACAATTACAACAGACTATATTTCAATCTTGTGCATGTTGGAAAATAGACAAATCTCTAAACACAAAAAAGCGATGATTCTATCAACTGTCTTTTCCTAAACGGAAAAGCACACACTCATACAAATACAAAAGATTAAAGCACATGCTAATTTGACTGTAAGCAAAGTAATAAGAATAAAATCAAAAGGTTTTCAGAACCTCTTAATACTGGCAGCAGCTGGATTTGAACCCATGCCTCATAAGTACACAAGTACATTGGATTATTTTTAAAATTTGTGCAGGTTGAAAAATAAACAAATCTCTAAGCACAAAAAAGCAATGATTCTAACATCTGTCTTTTCCTACACAGAAAAACACACACTCATACAAATGCAAAAGAAGATTAAAGCACATGTTAATTATTCTTTTAACAAAATCATAGCAATAAGATCAAAATGTTGTCAAAAACGTATAATAGTTGCAGCAGTAGGATTTCAACTTACGCCTCTGAGCTACTTAAAGTAACTGAAGAACATTTGACTATATTTAAATTTCTGTATTTTTGAAGATGAGAAATTTTCTATGCTCAAGGAAAAAGCAATGATTCTATAAACTGTCTTTTCCTTAAAAGAAAAGCACACGCTTATACAACTACAAAACAAGGTTAAAGCACATGCTAATTTGTGTGTTAGCAAAATCATAAAAATATGTTCAAAAGGTTAAAATACTGGCAGCAGTGGGATTTGAACCGACGCCTCAGACAGCCTTAGCACACACTCATAACAAAGTACATAAGAGCACATGCTAATTTGGCTGAAAGCAAAGTAATAAGATAAAAATGTTTTTGAATTCTCATAATATTGGCAGCAGTGGGATTTGAACCCACGCCTCGAAAGAGACTGGAGCCTGAATCCAGCGCCTTAGACCGCTCGGCTATGCTACCATCATTTACTGTGTGATGTAAGTTCCTTGGAGTAAGTGTAGTACATGTGAATACATTTCAAACTTGATCATGTTGTAATATGGGCAAGTATCTAAATATTTGGAGAAAGCAATGATTCTATCAAATGTTTTTTCTTAAACAGAAAAGCACACACTCAGACCAAAGTACATAAAAGCATATGCTAATTTGACTGAAAGCAAAGCAATAAGATGAAAATGTTTTTAAATTCTTATAATATTGGCAGCAGTAGGATTTGAACCCACGCCTCCAAAGAGACTGGAGCCTTAATCCAGCGCCTTAGTCCGCTCTGCCATGCTACCACATTTTTTTTCATGTTCAAGCAAGTTTTCTTAGAGTAAGTGAAGTACATTTAACTACATTTAAAATTGTGCATGTGGGAAAATGGGCATGTTTCTAAATATAAGGCCTGCTTCACACATCAGTTTTTTTGGTCAGTCAAAATCCGCTATAATGGCGGATAACGGATCCGTTCCTGTACTGATCACAACGTTTGGCACCGGACCGTTATTTTATCGAATCAGTCAAAGGAATAGTTTTAAAGGAACCGCTGACTGGGGAAGGAGAGAGAGAGACTTAATTTGACTGTAAGGAAAGTAATAAGAATAAAATCAAAAGGTTTTCAGAACCTCTTAATACTGGCAGCAGTTGGATTTGAGCCCATGGGGGGAAAGAGAGAGAGAGAGAGAGAAAACAATGGCATATCTTTTTTTTGCAAGATGGCGGATTTTGACTGATGGATACAAACGGATGTGGGAAACAGGCCTTAGGAAAAAGCAATGGTTCTATCCACTGTCTTTTCCTTAGCAGAAAAGTACACAATCATACAATTACAAAAGTACATTGGAGCACACATTAATTTCACTGTTTGCAATGTAAAAGAATGCGTTCAATAGGTTATGAAAACCTCCTCTTACTAACATCTGTGGGATTTGAACCCACACCTCAGAAGCACACAATTACAACAGACTATATTTCAAACTTGTGCATGTTGGAAAATAGACAAATCTCTAAACACAAAAAAGCGATGATTCTATCAACTGTCTTTTCCTAAACGGAAAAGCACACACTCATACAAATACAAAAGATTAAAGCACATGCTAATTTGACTGTAAGCAAAGTAATAAGAATAAAATCAAAAGGTTTTCAGAACCTCTTAATACTGGCAGCAGCTGGATTTGAACCCATGCCTCATAAGTACACAAGTACATTGGATTATTTTTAAAATTTGTGCAGGTTGAAAAATAAACAAATCTCTAAGCACAAAAAAGCAATGATTCTAACATCTGTCTTTTCCTAAACAGAAAAACACACACTCATACAAATGCAAAAGAAGATTAAAGCACATGTTAATTATTCTTTTAACAAAATCATAGCAATAAGATCAAAATGTTGTCAAAAACGTATAATAGTTGCAGCAGTAGGATTTCAACTTACGCCTCTGAGCTACTTAAAGTAACTGAAGAACATTTGACTATATTTAAATTTCTGTATTTTTGAAGATGAGAAAGTTTCTATGCTCAAGGAAAAAGCAATGATTCTATAAACTGTCTTTTCCTTAAAAGAAAAGCACACGCTTATACAACTACAAAACAAGGTTAAAGCACATGCTAATTTGTGTGTTAGCAAAATGATAAAAATATGTTCAAAAGGTTAAAATACTGGCAGCAGTGGGATTTGAACCGACGCCTCAGACTGCCTTAGCACACACTCATAACAAAGTACATAAGAGCACATGCTAATTTGGCTGAAAGCAAAGTAATAAGATGAAAATGTTTTTAATTTCTCATAATATTGGCAGCAGTGGGACTTGAACCCACGCCTCGAAAGAGACTGGAGCCTAAAACCAGCGCCTTAGACCGCTCGGCCATGCTACCATCATTTACTGAGTGATGTAAGTTCCTTGGAGTAAGTGTAGTACATGTGAATACATTTCAAACTTGATAATGTTGGAATATGGGCAAGTATCTAAATATTTGGAGAAAGCAATGATTCTATCAAATGTTTTTTCTTAAACAGAAAAGCACACACTCATACCAAAGTACATAAAAGCATATGCTAATTTGACTGAAAGCAAAGCAATAAGATGAAAATGTTTTTAACTTCTTATAATATTGGCAGCAGTGGGTTTTGAACCCACGCCTCCAAAGAGACTGGAGCCTTATTCCAGCGCCTGAGACCGCCCGGCCATGCTACCACATTTTTTTTCATGTTCAAGCAAGTTTTCTTAGAGTAAGTGAAGTACATTTAACTACATTTAAAATTGTGCATGTGGGAAAATGGGCATGTTTCTAAATATAAGGCCTGCTTCACACATCAGTTTTTTTGGTCAGTCAAAATCCGCTATAATGGCGGATAACGGATCCGTTCCTGTACTGATCACAACGTTTGGCACCGGACCGTTATTTTATCGAATCAGTCAAAGGAATAATTTTAAAGGAACCGCTGACTGGGGAAGGAGAGAGAGAGACTTAATTTGACTGTAAGCAAAGTAATAAAAATAAAATTAAAAGGTTTTCAGAACCTCTTAATACTGGCAGCAGTTGGATTTGAGCCCATGGGGGGGAAAGAGAGAGAGAGAGAGAAAAAAATGGCATATCTTTTTTTGCACGATGGCGGATTTTGACTGATGGATACAAACGGATGTGGGAAACAGGCCTTAGGAAAAAGCAATGGTTCTATCCACTGTCTTTTCCTTAGCAGAAAAGTACACAATCATACAAATACAAAAGTACATTGGAGCACACATTAATTTCACTGTTTGCAATATAAAAGAATGCATTCAATAGGTTATGAAAACCTCCTCTTACTAACATCTGTGGGATTTGCACCCACACCTCAGAAGCACACAATTACAACAGACTATATTTCAAACTTGTGCATGTTGGAAAATAGACAAATCTCTAAACACAAAAAAGCAATGATTCTATCAACTGTCTTTTCCTAAACGGAAAAGCACACACTCATACAAATACAAAAGATTAAAGCACATGCTAATTTGACTGTAAGCAAAGTAATAAGAATAAAATCAAAAGGTTTTCAGAAACTCTTAATACTGGCAGCAGTTGGATTTGAACCCATGCCTCATAAGTACACAAGTACATTGGATTATTTTTAAAATTTGTGCAGGTTGAAAAATAAACAAATCTCTAAGCACAAAAAAGCAATGATTCTAACATCTGTCTTTTCCTAAACAGAAAAAAACACACTCATACAAATGCAAAAGAAGATTAAAGCACATGTTAATTATTCTTTTAACAAAATCATAGCAATAAGATCAAAATGTTGTCAAAAACGTATAATAGTTGCAGCAGTAGGATTTCAACTTACGCCTCTGAGCTACTTAAAGTAACTGAAGAACATTTGACTATATTTAAATTTCTGTATTTTTGAAGATGAGAAAGTTTCTATGCTCAAGGAAAAAGCAATGATTCTATAAACTGTCTTTTCCTTAAAAGAAAAGCACACGCTTATACAACTACAAAACAAGGTTAAAGCACATGCTAATTTGTGTGTTAGCAAAATCATAAAAATATGTTCAATAGGTAAAAATACTGGCAGCAGTGGGATTTGAACCGACGCCTCAGACAGCCTTAGCACACACTCATAACAAAGTACATAAGAGCACATGCTAATTTGGCTGAAAGCAAAGTAATAAGATGAAAATGTTTTTAAATTCTCATAATATTGGCAGCAGTGGGATTTGAACCCACGCCTCGAAAGAGACTGGAGCCTAAATCCAGCGCCTTAGACCGCTCGGCCATGCTACCATTATTTACTGTGTGATGTAAGTTCCTTGGAGTAAGTGTAGTACATGTGAATACATTTCAAACTTGATCATGTTGGAATATGGGCAAGTATCTAAATATTTGGAGAAAGCAATGATTCTATCAAATGTTTTTTCTTAAACAGAAAAGCACACACTCATACCAAAGTACATAAAAGCATATGCTAATTTGACTGAAAGCAAAGCAATAAGATGAAAATGTTTTTAAATTCTTATAATATTGGCAGCAGTGGGATTTGAACCCACGCCTCCAAAGCGACTGGAGCCTTAATCCAGCACCTTAGACCGCTCGGCCATGCTTCCACATTTTATTTCATGTTCAAGCAAGTTTTCTTAGAGTAAGTGAAGTACATTTAACTACATTTAAAATTGTGCATGTGGGAAAATGGGCATGTTTCTAAATATAAGGCCTGTTTCACACATCAGTTTTTTTGGTCAGTCAAAATCCGCTATAATGGCGGATAGCGGATCCATTCCTGTACTGATCACAACGTTTGGCACCCGACCGTTATTTTATCGAATCAGTCAAAGGAAGAATTTTAAAGGAACCGCTGACTGGGGAAGGAGAGAGAGAGACTTAATTTGACTGTGAGCAAAGTAATAAGAATAAAATCATAAGGTTTTCAGAACCTCTTAATACTGGCAGCAGTTGGATTTGAGCCCATGGGGGGAAAGAGAGAGAGAGAAAGAGAAAACAATGGCATATCTTTTTTTTGCAAGATGGCGGATTTTGACTGATGGATACAAACGGATGTGGGAAACAGGCCTTAGGAAAAAGCAATGGTTCTATCCACTGTCTTTTCCTTGGCAGAAAAGTACACAATCATACAAATACAAAAGTACATTGGAGCACACATTAATTTCACTGTTTGCAATATAAAAGAATGCGTTCAATAGGTTATGAAAACCTCCTCTTACTAACATCTGTGGGATTTGAACCCACACCTCAGAAGCACACAATTACAACAGACTATATTTCAATCTTGTGCATGTTGGAAAATAGACAAATCTCTAAACACAAAAAAGCGATGATTCTATCAACTGTCTTTTCCTAAACGGAAAAGCACACACTCATACAAATACAAAAGATTAAAGCACATGCTAATTTGACTGTAAGCAAAGTAATAAGAATAAAATCAAAAGGTTTTCAGAACCTCTTAATACTGGCAGCAGTTGGATTTGAACCCATGCCTCATAAGTACACAAGTACATTGGATTATTTTTAAAATTTGTGCAGGTTGAAAAATAAACAAATCTCTAAGCACAAAAAAGCAATGATTCTAACATCTGTCTTTTCCTACACAGAAAAACACACACTCATACAAATGCAAAAGAAGATTAAAGCACATGTTAATTATTCTTTTAACAAAATCATAGCAATAAGATCAAAATGTTGTCAAAAACGTATAATAGTTGCAGCAGTAGGATTTCAACTTACGCCTCTGAGCTACTTAAAGTAACTGAAGAACATTTGACTATATTTAAATTTCTGTATTTTTGAAGATGAGAAATTTTCTATGCTCAAGGAAAAAGCAATGATTCTATAAACTGTCTTTTCCTTAAAAGAAAAGCACACGCTTATACAACTACAAAACAAGGTTAAAGCACATGCTAATTTGTGTGTTAGCAAAATCATAAAAATATGTTCAAAAGGTTAAAATACTGGCAGCAGTGGGATTTGAACCGACGCCTCAGACAGCCTTAGCACACACTCATAACAAAGTACATAAAAGCACATGCTAATTTGGCTGAAAGCAAAGTATTAAGATAAAAATGTTTTTAAATTCTCATAATATTGGCAGCAGTGGGATTTGAACCCACGCCTCGAAAGAGACTGGAGCCTAAATCCAGCGCCTTAGACCGCTCGGCTATGCTACCATCATTTACTGTGTGATGTAAGTTCCTTGGAGTAAGTGTAGTACATGTGAATACATTTCAAACTTGATCATGTTGTAATATGGGCAAGTATCTAAATATTTGGAGAAAGCAATGATTCTATCAAATGTTTTTTCTTAAACAGAAAAGCACACACTCAGACCAAAGTACATAAAAGCATATGCTAATTTGACTGAAAGCAAAGCAATAAGATGAAAATGTTTTTAAATTCTTATAATATTGGCAGCAGTGGGATTTGAACCCACGCCTCCAAAGAGACTGGAGCCTTAATCCAGCGACTTAGTCCGCTCGGCCATGCTACCACATTTTTTTTCATGTTCAAGCAAGTTTTCTTAGAGTAAGTGAAGTACATTTAACTACATTTAAAATTGTGCATGTGGGAAAATGGGCATGTTTCTAAATATAAGGCCTGCTTCACACATCAGTTTTTTTGGTCAGTCAAAATCCGCTATAATGGCGGATAATGGATCCGTTCCTGTACTGATCACAACGTTTGGCACCGGACCGTTATTTTATCGAATCAGTCAAAGGAATAGTTTTAAAGGAACCGCTGACTGGGGAGAGACTTAATTTGACTGTAAGCAAAGTAATAAGAATAAAATCAAAAGGTTTTCAGAACCTCTTAATACTGGCAGCAGTTGGATTTGAGCCCATGGGGGGAAAGAGAGAGAGAGAGAGAGAAAACAATGGCATATCTTTTTTTTGCAAGATGGCGGATTTTGACTGATGGATACAAACGGATGTGGGAAACAGGCCTTAGGAAAAAGCAATGGTTCTATCCACTGCCTTTTCCTTAGCAGAAAAGTACACAATCATACAAATACAAAAGTACATTGGAGCACACATTAATTTCACTGTTTGCAATATAAAAGAATGCGTTCAATAGATTATGAAAACCTCCTCTTACTAACATCTGTGGGATTTGAACCCACACCTCAGAAGCACACAATTACAACAGACTATATTTCAATCTTGTGCATGTTGGAAAATAGACAAATCTCTAAACACAAAAAAGCGATGATTCTATCAACTGTCTTTTCCTAAACGGAAAAGCACACACTCATACAAATACAAAAGATTAAAGCACATGCTAATTTGACTGTAAGCAAAGTAATAAGAATAAAATCAAAAGGTTTTCAGAACCTCTTAATACTGGCAGCAGTTGGATTTGAACCCATGCCTCATAAGTACACAAGTACATTGGATTATTTTTAAAATTTGTGCAGGTTGAAAAATAAACAAATCTCTAAGCACAAAAAAGCAATGATTCTAACATCTGTCTTTTCCTACACAGAAAAACACACACTCATACAAATGCAAAAGAAGATTAAAGCACATGTTAATTATTCTTTTAACAAAATCATAGCAATAAGATCAAAATGTTGTCAAAAACGTATAATAGTTGCAGCAGTAGGATTTCAACTTACGCCTCTGAGCTACTTAAAGTAACTGAAGAACATTTGACTATATTTAAATTTCTGTATTTTTGAAGATGAGAAATTTTCTATGCTCAAGGAAAAAGCAATGATTCTATAAACTGTCTTTTCCTTAAAAGAAAAGCACACGCTTATACAACTACAAAACAAGGTTAAAGCACATGCTAATTTGTGTGTTAGCAAAATCATAAAAATATGTTCAAAAGGTTAAAATACTGGCAGCAGTGGGATTTGAACCGACGCCTCAGACAGCCTTAGCACACACTCATAACAAAGTACATAAGAGCACATGCTAATTTGGCTGAAATCAAAGTAATAAGATGAAAATGTTTTTAAATTCTCATAATATTGGCAGCAGTGGGATTTGAACCCACGCCTCGAAAGAGACTGGAGCCTAAATCCAGCGCCTTAGACCGCTCGGCCATGCTACCATCATTTACTGTGTGATGTAAGTTCCTTGGAGTAAGTGTAGTACATGTGAATACATTTCAAACTTGATCATGTTGGAATATGGGCAAGTATCTAAATATTTGGAGAAAGCAATGATTCTATCAAATGTTTTTTCTTAAACAGAAAAGCACACACTCAGACCAAAGTACATAAAAGCATATGCTAATTTGACTGAAAGCAAAGCAATAAGATGAAAATGTTTTTAACTTCTTATAATATTGGCAGCAGTGGGATTTGAACCCACCCCTCCAAAGAGACGGGAGCCTTAATCCAGCGCCTTAGACCGCTCGGCCATGTTACCACATTTATTTTCATGTTCAAGCAAGTTTTCTTAGAGTAAGTGAAGTACATTTAACTACATTTAAAATTGTGCATGTGGGAAAATGGGCATGTTTCTAAATATAAGGCCTGCTTCACACATCAGTTTTTTTGGTCAGTCAAAATCCGCTATAATGGCGGATAACGGATCCGTTCCTGTACTGATCACAACGTTTGGCACCGGACCGTTATTTTATCGAATCAGTCAAAGGAATAATTTTAAAGGATCCGCTGACTGGGGAAGGAGAGAGAGAGACTTCATTTGACTGTAAGCAAAGTAATAAGAATAAAATTAAAAGGTCTTCAGAACCTCTTAATACTGGCAGCAGTTGGATTTGAGCCCATGGGGAGAAAGAGAGAGAGAGAGAGAGAAAACAATGGCATATCTTTTTTTTGCAAGATGGCGGATTTTGACTGATGGATACAAACAGATGTGGGAAACAGGCCTTAGGAAAAAGCAATGGTTCTATCCACTGTCTTTTCCTTAGCACAAAAGTACACAATCATACAAATACAAAAGTACATTGGAGCACACATTAATTTCACTGTTTGCAATTTAAAAGAATGCGTTCAATAGGTTATGAAAACGTCCTCTTACTAACATCTGTGGGATTTGAACCCACACCTCAGAAGCACACAA
Source organism: Dendrobates tinctorius (assembly GCF_039654945.1). Lineage (NCBI taxonomy): Eukaryota > Metazoa > Chordata > Amphibia > Anura > Dendrobatidae > Dendrobates > Dendrobates tinctorius. The sequence goes on from NW_027361715.1 coordinate 13,452,544, forward strand.
TTACAACAGACTATATTTCAAACTTGTGCATGTTGGAAAATAGAGAAATCTCTAAACACAAAAAAGCGATGATTCTATCAACTGTCTTTTCCTAAACGGAAAAGCACACACTCATACAAATACAAAAGATTAAAGCACATGCTAATTTGACTGTAAGCAAAGTAATAAGAATAAAATCAAAAGGTTTTCAGAACCTCTTAATACTGGCAGCAGCTGGATTTGAACCCATGCCTCATAAGTACACAAGTACATTGGATTGTTTTTAAAATTTGTGCAGGTTGAAAAATAAACAAATCTCTAAGCACAAAAAAGCAATGATTTTAACATCTGTCTTTTCCTAAACAGAAAAACACACACTCATACAAATGCAAAAGAAGATTAAAGCACATGTTAATTATTCTTTTAACAAAATCATAGCAATAAGATCAAAATGTTGTCAAAAACGTATAATAGTTGCAGCAGTAGGATTTCAACTTACGCCTCTGAGCTACTTAAAGTAACTGAAGAACATTTGACTATATTTAAATTTCTGTATTTTTGAAGATGAGAAAGTTTCTATGCTCAAGGAAAAAGCAATGATTCTATAAACTGTCTTTTCCTTAAAAGAAAAGCACACGCTTATACAACTACAAAACAAGGTTAAAGCACATGCTAATTTGTGTGTTAGCAAAATCATTAAAATATGTTCAAAAGGTTAAAATACTGGCAGCAGTGGGATGTGAACCGACGCCTCAGACAGCCTTAGCACACACTCATAACAAAGTACATAAGAGCACATGCTAATTTGGCTGAAAGCAAAGTAATAAGATGAAAATGTTTTTAAATTCTCATAATATTGGCAGCAGTGGGATTTGAACCCACGCCTCGAAAGAGACTGGAGCCTAAATCCAGCTCCTTAGACCGCTCGGCCATGCTACCATTATTTACTGCGTAATGTAAGTTCCTTGGAGTAAGTGTAGTACATGTGAATACATTTCAAACTTGATCATGTTGGAATATGGGCAAGTATCTAAATATTTGGAGAAAGCAATGATTCTATCAAATGTTTTTTCTTAAACAGAAAAGCACACACTCATACCAAAGTACATAAAAGCATATGCTAATTTGACTGAAAGCAAAGCAATAAGATGAAAATGTTTTTAAATTCTTATAATATTGGCAGCAGTGGGATTTGAACCCACGCCTCCAAAGCGACTGGAGCCTTAATCCAGCACCTTAGACCACTCGGCCATGCTTCCACATTTTATATCATGTTCAAGCAAGTTTTCTTAGAGTAAGTGAAGTACATTTAACTACATTTAAAATTGTGCATGTGGGAAAATGGGCATGTTTCTAAATATAAGGCCTGTTTCACACATCAGTTTTTTTGGTCAGTCAAAATCCGCTATAATGGCGGATAGCGGATCTATTCCTGTACTGATCACAACGTTTGGCACCGGACCGTTATTTTATCGAATCAGTCAAAGGAAGAATTTTAAAGGAACCGCTGACTGGGGAAGGAGAGAGAGAGACTTAATTTGACTGTAAGCAAAGTAATAAGAATAAAATCAAAAGGTTTTCAGAACCTCTTAATACTGGCAGCAGTTGGATTTGAGCCCATGGGGGGAAAGAGAGAGAGAGAAAGAGAAAACAATGGCATATCTTTTTTTTGCAAGATGGCGGATTTTGACTGATGGATACAAACGGATGTGGGAAACAGGCCTTAGGAAAAAGCAATGGTTCTATCCACTGTCTTTTCCTTGGCAGAAAAGTACAGAATCATACAAATACAAAAGTACATTGGAGCACACATTAATTTCACTGTTTGCAATATAAAAGAATGCGTTCAATAGGTTATGAAAAGCTCCTCTTACTAACATCTGTGGGATTTGAACCCACACCTCAGAAGCACACAATTACAACAGACTATATTTCAATCTTGTGCATGTTGGAAAATAGACAAATCTCTAAACACAAAAAAGCGATGATTCTATCAACTGTCTTTTCCTAAACGGAAAAGCACACACTCATACAAATACAAAAGATTAAAGCACATGCTAATTTGACTGTAAGCAAAGTAATAAGAATAAAATCAAAAGGTTTTCAGAACCTCTTAATACTGGCAGCAGCTGGATTTGAACCCATGCCTCATAAGTACACAAGTACATTGGATTATTTTTAAAATTTGTGCTGGTTGAAAAATAAACAAATCTCTAAGCACAAAAAAGCAATGATTCTAACATCTGTCTTTTCCTAAACAGAAAAACACACACTCATACAAATGCAAAAGAAGATTAAAGCACATGTTAATTATTCTTTTAACAAAATCATAGCAATAAGATCAAAATGTTGTCAAAAACGTATAATAGTTGCAGCAGTAGGATTTCAACTTACGCCTCTGAGCTACTTAAAGTAACTGAAGAACATTTGACTATATTTAAATTTCTGTATTTTTGAAGATGAGAAAGTTTCTATGCTCAAGGAAAAAGCAATGATTCTATAAACTGTCTTTTCCTTAAAAGAAAAGCACACGCTTATACAACTACAAAACAAGGTTAAAGCACATGCTAATTTGTGTGTTAGCAAAATGATAAAAATATGTTCAAAAGGTTAAAATACTGGCAGCAGTGGGATTTGAACCGACGCCTCAGACTGCCTTAGCACACACTCATAACAAAGTACATAAGAGCACATGCTAATTTGGCTGAAAGCAAAGTAATAAGATGAAAATGTTTTTAATTTCTCATAATATTGGCAGCAGTGGGACTTGAACCCACGCCTCCAAAGAGACTGGAGCCTTATTCCAGCGCCTGAGACCGCCCGGCCATGCTACCACATTTTTTTTCATGTTCAAGCAAGTTTTCTTAGAGTAAGTGAAGTACATTTAACTACATTTAAAATTGTGCATGTGGGAAAATGGGCATGTTTCTAAATATAAGGCCTGCTTCACACATCAGTTTTTTTGGTCAGTCAAAATCCGCTATAATGGCGGATAACGGATCCGTTCCTGTACTGATCACAACGTTTGGCACCGGACCGTTATTTTATCGAATCAGTCAAAGGAATAATTTTAAAGGAACCGCTGACTGGGGAAGGAGAGAGAGAGACTTAATTTGACTGTAAGCAAAGTAATAAAAATAAAATTAAAAGGTTTTCAGAACCTCTTAATACTGGCAGCAGTTGGATTTGAGCCCATGGGGGGGAAAGAGAGAGAGAGAGAGAAAAAAATGGCATATCTTTTTTTGCACGATGGCGGATTTTGACTGATGGATACAAACGGATGTGGGAAACAGGCCTTAGGAAAAAGCAATGGTTCTATCCACTGTCTTTTCCTTAGCAGAAAAGTACACAATCATACAAATACAAAAGTACATTGGAGCACACATTAATTTCACTGTTTGCAATATAAAAGAATGCATTCAATAGGTTATGAAAACCTCCTCTTACTAACATCTGTGGGATTTGCACCCACACCTCAGAAGCACACAATTACAACAGACTATATTTCAAACTTGTGCATGTTGGAAAATAGACAAATCTCTAAACACAAAAAAGCAATGATTCTATCAACTGTCTTTTCCTAAACGGAAAAGCACACACTCATACAAATACAAAAGATTAAAGCACATGCTAATTTGACTGTAAGCAAAGTAATAAGAATAAAATCAAAAGGTTTTCAGAAACTCTTAATACTGGCAGCAGTTGGATTTGAACCCATGCCTCATAAGTACACAAGTACATTGGATTATTTTTAAAATTTGTGCAGGTTGAAAAATAAACAAATCTCTAAGCACAAAAAAGCAATGATTCTAACATCTGTCTTTTCCTAAACAGAAAAAAACACACTCATACAAATGCAAAAGAAGATTAAAGCACATGTTAATTATTCTTTTAACAAAATCATAGCAATAAGATCAAAATGTTGTCAAAAACGTATAATAGTTGCAGCAGTAGGATTTCAACTTACGCCTCTGAGCTACTTAAAGTAACTGAAGAACATTTGACTATATTTAAATTTCTGTATTTTTGAAGATGAGAAAGTTTCTATGCTCAAGGAAAAAGCAATGATTCTATAAACTGTCTTTTCCTTAAAAGAAAAGCACACGCTTATACAACTACAAAACAAGGTTAAAGCACATGCTAATTTGTGTGTTAGCAAAATCATAAAAATATGTTCAATAGGTAAAAATACTGGCAGCAGTGGGATTTGAACCGACGCCTCAGACAGCCTTAGCACACACTCATAACAAAGTACATAATGCTAATTTGCTAATTTGCTAATTTGGCTGAAAGCAAAGTAATAAGATGAAAATGTTTTTAAATTCTCATAATATTGGCAGCAGTGGGATTTGAACCCACGCCTCGAAAGAGACTGGAGCCTAAATCCAGCGCCTTAGACCGCTCGGCCATGCTACCATTATTTACTGTGTGATGTAAGTTCCTTGGAGTAAGTGTAGTACATGTGAATACATTTCAAACTTGATCATGTTGGAATATGGGCAAGTATCTAAATATTTGGAGAAAGCAATGATTCTATCAAATGTTTTTTCTTAAACAGAAAAGCACACACTCATACCAAAGTACATAAAAGCATATGCTAATTTGACTGAAAGCAAAGCAATAAGATGAAAATGTTTTTAAATTCTTATAATATTGGCAGCAGTGGGATTTGAACCCACGCCTCCAAAGCGACTGGAGCCTTAATCCAGCACCTTAGACCGCTCGGCCATGCTTCCACATTTTATTTCATGTTCAAGCAAGTTTTCTTAGAGTAAGTGAAGTACATTTAACTACATTTAAAATTGTGCATGTGGGAAAATGGGCATGTTTCTAAATATAAGGCCTGTTTCACACATCAGTTTTTTTGGTCAGTCAAAATCCGCTATAATGGCGGATAGCGGATCCATTCCTGTACTGATCACAACATTTGGCACCGGACCGTTATTTTATCGAATCAGTCAAAGGAAGAATTTTAAAGGAACCGCTGACTGGGGAAGGAGAGAGAGAGACTTAATTTGACTGTAAGCAAAGTAATAAGAATAAAATCAAAAGGTTTTCAGAACCTCTTAATACTGGCAGCAGTTGGATTTGAGCCCATGGGGGGAAAGAGAGAGAGAGAAAGAGAAAACAATGGCATATCTTTTTTTTGCAAGATGGCGGATTTTGACTGATGGATACAAACGGATGTGGGAAACAGGCCTTAGGAAAAAGCAATGGTTCTATCCACTGTCTTTTCCTTGGCAGAAAAGTACACAATCATACAAATACAAAAGTACATTGGAGCACACATTAATTTCACTGTTTGCAATATAAAAGAATGCGTTCAATAGGTTATGAAAACCTCCTCTTACTAACATCTGTGGGATTTGAACCCACACCTCAGAAGCACACAATTACAACAGACTATATTTCAAACTTGTGCATGTTGGAAAATAGACAAATCTCTAAACACAAAAAAGCGATGATTCTATCAACTGTCTTTTCCTAAACGGAAAAGCACACACTCATACAAATACAAAAGATTAAAGCACATGCTAATTTGACTGTAAGCAAAGTAATAAGAATAAAATCAAAATGTTTTCAGAACCTCTTAATACTGGCAGCAGTTGGATTTGAACCCATGCCTCATAAGTACACAAGTACATTGGATTATTTTTAAAATTTGTGCAGGTTGAAAAATAAACAAATCTCTAAGCACAAAAAAGCAATGATTCTAACATCTGTCTTTTCCTACACAGAAAAACACACACTCATACAAATGCAAAAGAAGATTAAAGCACATGTTAATTATTCTTTTAACAAAATCATAGCAATAAGATCAAAATGTTGTCAAAAACGTATAATAGTTGCAGCAGTAGGATTTCAACTTACGCCTCTGAGCTACTTAAAGTAACTGAAGAACATTTGACTATATTTAAATTTCTGTATTTTTGAAGATGAGAAATTTTCTATGCTCAAGGAAAAAGCAATGATTCTATAAACTGTCTTTTCCTTAAAAGAAAAGCACACGCTTATACAACTACAAAACAAGGTTAAAGCACATGCTAATTTGTGTGTTAGCAAAATCATAAAAATATGTTCAAAAGGTTAAAATACTGGCAGCAGTGGGATTTGAACCGACGCCTCAGACAGCCTTAGCACACACTCATAACAAAGTACATAAGAGCACATGCTAATTTGGCTGAAAGCAAAGTAATAAGATAAAAATGTTTTTAAATTCTCATAATATTGGCAGCAGTGGGATTTGAACCCACGCCTCGAAAGAGACTGGAGCCTAAATCCAGCGCCTTAGACCGCTCGGCTATGCTACCATCATTTACTGACTGATGTAAGTTCCTTGGAGTAAGTGTAGTACATGTGAATACATTTCAAACTTGATCATGTTGTAATATGGGCAAGTATCTAAATATTTGGAGAAAGCAAAGATTCTATCAAATGTTTTTTCTTAAACAGAAAAGCACACACTCAGACCAAAGTACATAAAAGCATATGCTAATTTGACTGAAAGCAAAGCAATAAGATGAAAATGTTTTTAAATTCTTATAATATTGGCAGCAGTGGGATTTGAACCCACGCCTCCAAAGAGACTGGAGCATTAATCCAGCGCCTTAGTCCGCTCGGCCATGCTACCACATTTTTTTTCATGTTCAAGCAAGTTTTCTTAGAGTAAGTGAAGTACATTTAACTACATTTAAAATTGTGCATGTGGGAAAATGGGCATGTTTCTAAATATAAGGCCTGCTTCACACATCAGTTTTTTTGGTCAGTCAAAATCCGCTATAATGGCGGATAATGGATCCGTTCCTGTACTGATCACAACGTTTGGCACCGGACCGTTATTTTATCGAATCAGTCAAAGGAATAGTTTTAAAGGAACCGCTGACTGGGGAAGGAGAGAGAGAGACTTAATTTGACTGTAAGCAAAGTAATAAGAATAAAATCAAAAGGTTTTCAGAACCTCTTAATACTGGCAGCAGTTGGATTTGAGCCCATGGGGGGAAAGAGAGAGAGAGAGAGAGAGAAAACAATGGCATATCTTTTTTTTGCAAGATGGCGGATTTTGACTGATGGATACAAACGGATGTGGGAAACAGGCCTTAGGAAAAATCAATAGTTCTATCCACTGCCTTTTCCTTAGCAGAAAAGTACACAATCATACAAATACAAAAGTACATTGGAGCACACATTAATTTCACTGTTTGCAATATAAAAGAATGCGTTCAATAGATTATGAAAACCTCCTCTTACTAACATCTGTGGGATTTGAACCCACACCTCAGAAGCACACAATTACAACAGACTATATTTCAATCTTGTGCATGTTGGAAAATAGACAAATCTCTAAACACAAAAAAGCGATGATTCTATCAACTGTCTTTTCCTAAACGGAAAAGCACACACTCATACAAATACAAAAGATTAAAGCACATGCTAATTTGACTGTAAGCAAAGTAATAAGAATAAAATCAAAAGGTTTTCAGAACCTCTTAATACTGGCAGCAGTTGGATTTGAACCCATGCCTCATAAGTACACAAGTACATTGGATTATTTTTAAAATTTGTGCAGGTTGAAAAATAAACAAATCTCTAAGCACAAAAAAGCAATGATTCTAACATCTGTCTTTTCCTACACAGAAAAACACACACTCATACAAATGCAAAAGAAGATTAAAGCACATGTTAATTATTCTTTTAACAAAATCATAGCAATAAGATCAAAATGTTGTCAAAAACGTATAATAGTTGCAGCAGTAGGATTTCAACTTACGCCTCTGAGCTACTTAAAGTAACTGAAGAACATTTGACTATATTTAAATTTCTGTATTTTTGAAGATGAGAAAGTTTCTATGCTCAAGGAAAAAGCAATGATTCTATATACTGTCTTTTCCTTAAAAGAAAAGCACACGCTTATACAACTACAAAACAAGGTTAAAGCACATGCTAATTTGTGTGTTAGCAAAATCATTAAAATATGTTCAAAAGGTTAAAATACTGGCAGCAGTGGGATGTGAACCGACGCCTCAGACAGCCTTAGCACACACTCATAACAAAGTACATAAGAGCACATGCTAATTTGGCTGAAAGCAAAGTAATAAGATGAAAATGTTTTTAAATTCTCATAATATTGGCAGCAGTGGGATTTGAACCCACGCCTCGAAAGAGACTGGAGCCTAAATCCAGCTCCTTAGACCGCTCGGCCATGCTACCATTATTTACTGCGTAATGTAAGTTCCTTGGAGTAAGTGTAGTACATGTGAATACATTTCAAACTTGATCATGTTGGAATATGGGCAAGTATCTAAATATTTGGAGAAAGCAATGATTCTATCAAATGTTTTTTCTTAAACAGAAAAGCACACACTCATACCAAAGTACATAAAAGCATATGCTAATTTGACTGAAAGCAAAGCAATAAGATGAAAATGTTTTTATATTCTTATAATATTGGCAGCAGTGGGATTTGAACCCACACCTCCAAAGAGACTGGAGCCTTAATCCAGCGCCTTAGACCACTCGACCATTCTACCATATTTTTTTTCATGTTCAAGCAAGTTTTCTTAGAGTAAGTGAAGTACATTTAACTACATTTAAAATTGTGCATGTGGGAAAATGGGCATGTTTCTAAATATAAGGCCTGCTTCACACATCAGTTTTTTTGGTCAGTCAAAATCCGCTATAATGGCGGATAACGGATCCGTTCCTGTACTGATCACAACGTTTGGCACCGGACCGTTATTTTATCGAATCAGTCAAAGGAATAATTTTAAAGGATCCGCTGACTGGGGAAGGAGAGAGAGAGACTTCATTTGACTGTAAGCAAAGTAATAAGAATAAAATTAAAAGGTCTTCAGAACCTCTTAATACTGGCAGCAGTTGGATTTGAGCCCATGGGGGGAAAGAGAGAGAGAGAGAGAGAAAACAATGGCATATCTTTTTTTTGCAAGATGGCGGATTTTGACTGTCATAGCAATAAGATCAAAATGTTGTCAAAAACGTATAATAGTTGCAGCAGTAGGATTTCAACTTACGCCTCTGAGCTACTTAAAGTAACTGAAGAACATTTGACTATATTTAAATTTCTGTATTTTTGAAGATGAGAAAGTTTCTATGCTCAAGGAAAAAGCAATGATTCTATAAACTGTCTTTTCCTTAAAAGAAAAGCACACGCTTATACAACTACAAAACAAGGTTAAAGCACATGCTAATTTGTGTGTTAGCAAAATCATTAAAATATGTTCAAAAGGTTAAAATACTGGCAGCAGTGGGATGTGAACCGACGCCTCAGACAGCCTTAGCACACACTCATAACAAAGTACATAAGAGCACATGCTAATTTGGCTGAAAGCAAAGTAATAAGATGAAAATGTTTTTAAATTCTCATAATATTGGCAGCAGTGGGATTTGAACCCACGCCTCGAAAGAGACTGGAGCCTAAATCCAGCTCCTTAGACCGCTCGGCCATGCTACCATTATTTACTGCGTAATGTAAGTTCCTTGGAGTAAGTGTAGTACATGTGAATACATTTCAAACTTGATCATGTTGGAATATGGGCAAGTATCTAAATATTTGGAGAAAGCAATGATTCTATCAAATGTTTTTTCTTAAACAGAAAAGCACACACTCATACCAAAGTACATAAAAGCATATGCTAATTTGACTGAAAGCAAAGCAATAAGATGAAAATCAAAAGGTTTTCAGAACCTCTTAATACTGGCAGCAGTTGGATTTGAGCCCATGGGGGGAAAGAGAGAGAGAGAGAGAAAACTATGGCATATCTTTTTTTTGCAAGATGGCGGATTTTGACTGATGGATACAAACGGATGTGGGAAACAGGCCTTAGGAAAAAGCAATGGTTCTATCCACTGTCTTTTCCTTAGCAGAAAAGTACACAATCATACAAATACAAAAGTACATTGGAGCACACATTAATTTCACTGTTTGCAATATAAAAGAATGCGTTCAATAGGTTATGAAAACCTCGTCTTACTAACATGTGTGGGATTTGAACCCACACCTCAGAAGCACACAATTACAACAGACTATATTTCTAACTTGTGCATGTTGGAAAATAGACAAATCTCTAAACACAAAAAGCGATGATTCTATCAACTGTCTTTTCCTAAACGGAAAAGCACACACTCATACAAATACAAAAGATTAAAGCACATGCTAATTTGACTGTAAGCAAAGTAATAAGAATAAAATCAAAAGGTTTTCAGAACCTCTTAATACTGGCAGCAGCTGGATTTGAACCCATGCCTCATAAGTACACAAGTACATTGGATTATTTTTAAAATTTGTGCAGGTTGAAAAATAAACAAATCTCTAAGCACAAAAAAGCAATGATTCTAACATCTGTCTTTTCCTAAACAGAAAAACACACACTCATACAAATGCAAAAGAAGATTAAAGCACATGTTAATTATTCTTTTAACAAAATCATAGCAATAAGATCAAAATGTTGTCAAAAACGTATAATAGTTGCAGCAGTAGGATTTCAACTTACGCCTCTGAGCTACTTAAAGTAACTGTAGAACATTTGACTATATTTAAATTTCTGTATTTTTGAAGATGAGAAAGTTTCTATGCTCAAGGAAAAAGCAATGATTCTATAAACTGTCTTTTCCTTAAAAGAAAAGCACACGCTTATACAACTACAAAACAAGGTTAAAGCACATGCTAATTTGTGTGTTAGCAAAATCATAAAAATATGTTCAAAAGGTTAAAATACTGGCAGCAGTGGGATTTGAACCCACGCCTCAGACAGCCTTAGCACACACTCATAACAAAGTACATAAGAGCACATGCTAATTTGGCTGAAAGCAAAGTAATAAGATGAAAATGTTTTTAAATTCTCATAATATTGGCAGCAGTGGGATTTGAACTCACGCCTCGAAAGAGACTGGAGACTAAATCCAGCGCCTTAGAACGCTCGACCATGCTACCATCATTTACTGTGTGATGTAAGTTCCTTGGAGTAAGTGTAGTACATGTGAATACATTTCAAACTTGATCATGTTGGAATATGGGCAAGTATCTAAATATTTGGAGAAAGCAATGATTCTATCAAATGTTTTTTCTTAAACAGAAAAGCACACACTCACACCAAAGTACATAAAAGCATATGCTAATTTGACTGAAAGCAAAGCAATAAGATGAAAATGTTTTTAACTTCTTATAATATTGGCAGCAGTGGGATTTGAACCCACCCCTCCAAAGAGACGGGAGCCTTAATCCAGCGCCTTAGACCGCTCGGCCATGTTACCACATTTATTTTCATGTTCAAGCAAGTTTTCTTAGAGTAAGTGAAGTACATTTAACTACATTTAAAATTGTGCATGTGGGAAAATGGGCATGTTTCTAAATATAAGGCCTGCTTCACACATCAGTTTTTTTGGTCAGTCAAAATCCGCTATAATGGCGGATAACGGATCCGTTCCTGTACTGATCACAACGTTTGGCACCGGACCGTTATTTTATCGAATCAGTCAAAGGAAGAATTTTAAAGGAACCGCTGACTGGGGAAGGAGAGAGAGAGACTTAATTTGACTGTAAGCAAAGTAATAAGAATAAAATCAAAAGGTTTTCAGAACCTCTTAATACTGGCAGCAGTTGGATTTGAGCCCATGGGGGGAAAGAGAGAGAGAGAAAGAGAAAACAATGGCATATCTTTTTTTTGCAAGATGGCAGATTTTGACTGATGGATACAAACGGATGTGGGAAACAGGCCTTAGGAAAAAGCAATGGTTCTATCCACTGTCTTTTCCTTGGCAGAAAAGTACACAATCATACAAATACAAAAGTACATTGGAGCACACATTAATTTCACTGTTTGCAATATAAAAGAATGCGTTCAATAGGTTATGAAAACCTCCTCTTACTAACATCTGTGGGATTTGAACCCACACCTCAGAAGCACACAATTACAACAGACTATATTTCAATCTTGTGCATGTTGGAAAATAGACAAATCTCTAAACACAAAAAAGCGATGATTCTATCAACTGTCTTTTCCTAAACGGAAAAGCACACACTCATACAAATACAAAAGATTAAAGCACATGCTAATTTGACTGTAAGCAAAGTAATAAGAATAAAATCAAAAGGTTTTCAGAACCTCTTAATACTGGCAGCAGCTGGATTTGAACCCATGCCTCATAAGTACACAAGTACATTGGATTATTTTTAAAATTTGTGCAGGTTGAAAAATAAACAAATCTCTAAGCACAAAAAAGCAATGATTCTAACATCTGTCTTTTCCTACACAGAAAAACACACACTCATACAAATGCAAAAGAAGATTAAAGCACATGTTAATTATTCTTTTAACAAAATCATAGCAATAAGATCAAAATGTTGTCAAAAACGTATAATAGTTGCAGCAGTAGGATTTCAACTTACGCCTCTGAGCTACTTAAAGTAACTGAAGAACATTTGACTATATTTAAATTTCTGTATTTTTGAAGATGAGAAATTTTCTATGCTCAAGGAAAAAGCAATGATTCTATAAACTGTCTTTTCCTTAAAAGAAAAGCACACGCTTATACAACTACAAAACAAGGTTAAAGCACATGCTAATTTGTGTGTTAGCAAAATCATAAAAATATGTTCAAAAGGTTAAAATACTGGCAGCAGTGGGATTTGAACCGACGCCTCAGACAGCCTTAGCACACACTCATAACAAAGTACATAAGAGCACATGCTAATTTGGCTGAAAGCAAAGTAATAAGATAAAAATGTTTTTGAATTCTCATAATATTGGCAGCAGTGGGATTTGAACCCACGCCTCGAAAGAGACTGGAGCCTGAATCCAGCGCCTTAGACCGTTCGGCTATGCTACCATCATTTACTGTGTGATGTAAGTTCCTTGGAGTAAGTGTAGTACATGTGAATACATTTCAAACTTGATCATGTTGTAATATGGGCAAGTATCTAAATATTTGCAGAAAGCAATGATTCTATCAAATGTTTTTTCTTAAACAGAAAAGCACACACTCAGACCAAAGTACATAAAAGCATATGCTAATTTGACTGAAAGCAAAGCAATAAGATGAAAATGTTTTTAAATTCTTATAATATTGGCAGCAGTGGGATTTGAACCCACGCCTCCAAAGAGACTGGAGCCTTAATCCAGCGCCTTAGTCCGCTCGGCCATGCTACCACATTTTTTTTCATGTTCAAGCAAGTTTTCTTAGAGTAAGTGAAGTACATTTAACTACATTTAAAATTGTGCATGTGGGAAAATGGGCATGTTTCTAAATATAAGGCCTGCTTCACACATCAGTTTTTTTGGTCAGTCAAAATCCGCTATAATGGCGGATAACGGATCCGTTCCTGTACTGATCACAACGTTTGGCACCGGACCGTTATTTTATCGAATCAGTCAAAGGAATAGTTTTAAAGGAACCGCTGACTGGGGAAGGAGAGAGAGAGACTTAATTTGACTGTAAGGAAAGTAATAAGAATAAAATCAAAAGGTTTTCAGAACCTCTTAATACTGGCAGCAGTTGGATTTGAGCCCATGGGGGGAAAGAGAGAGAGAGAGAGAGAAAACAATGGCATATCTTTTTTTTGCAAGATGGCGGATTTTGACTGATGGATACAAACGGATGTGGGAAACAGGCCTTAGGAAAAAGCAATGGTTCTATCCACTGTCTTTTCCTTAGCAGAAAAGTACACAATCATACAATTACAAAAGTACATTGGAGCACACATTAATTTCACTGTTTGCAATGTAAAAGAATGCGTTCAATAGGTTATGAAAACCTCCTCTTACTAACTTCTGTGGGATTTGAACCCACACCTCAGAAGCACACAATTACAACAGACTATATTTCAAACTTGTGCATGTTGGAAAATAGACAAATCTCTATACACAAAAAAGCGATGATTCTATCAACTGTCTTTTCCTAAACGGAAAAGCACACACTCATACAAATACAAAAGATTAAAGCACATGCTAATTTGACTGTAAGCAAAGTAATAAGAATAAAATCAAAAGGTTTTCAGAACCTCTTAATACTGGCAGCAGCTGGATTTGAACCCATGCCTCATAAGTACACAAGTACATTGGATTATTTTTAAAATTTGTGCAGGTTGAAAAATAAACAAATCTCTAAGCACAAAAAAGCAATGATTCTAACATCTGTCTTTTCCTAAACAGAAAAACACACACTCATACAAATGCAAAAGAAGATTAAAGCACATGTTAATTATTCTTTTAACAAAATCATAGCAATAAGATCAAAATGTTGTCAAAAACGTATAATAGTTGCAGCAGTAGGATTTCAACTTACGCCTCTGAGCTACTTAAAGTAACTGAAGAACATTTGACTATATTTAAATTTCTGTATTTTTGAAGATGAGAAAGTTTCTATGCTCAAGGAAAAAGCAATGATTCTATAAACTGTCTTTTCCTTAAAAGAAAAGCACACGCTTATACAACTACAAAACAAGGTTAAAGCACATGCTAATTTGTGTGTTAGCAAAATGATAAAAATATGTTCAAAAGGTTAAAATACTGGCAGCAGTGGGATTTGAACCGACGCCTCAGACTGCCTTAGCACACACTCATAACAAAGTACATAAGAGCACATGCTAATTTGGCTGAAAGCAAAGTAATAAGATGAAAATGTTTTTAATTTCTCATAATATTGGCAGCAGTGGGACTTGAACCCACGCCTCGAAAGAGACTGGAGCCTAAAACCAGCGCCTTAGACCGCTCGGCCATGCTACCATCATTTACTGAGTGATGTAAGTTCCTTGGAGTAAGTGTAGTACATGTGAATACATTTCAAACTTGATAATGTTGGAATATGGGCAAGTATCTAAATATTTGGAGAAAGCAATGATTCTATCAAATGTTTTTTCTTAAACAGAAAAGCACACACTCATACCAAAGTACATAAAAGCATATGCTAATTTGACTGAAAGCAAAGCAATAAGATGAAAATGTTTTTAACTTCTTATAATATTGGCAGCAGTGGGTTTTGAACCCACGCCTCCAAAGAGACTGGAGCCTTATTCCAGCGCCTGAGACCGCCCGGCCATGCTACCACATTTTTTTTCATGTTCAAGCAAGTTTTCTTAGAGTAAGTGAAGTACATTTAACTACATTTAAAATTGTGCATGTGGGAAAATGGGCATGTTTCTAAATATAAGGCCTGCTTCACACATCAGTTTTTTTGGTCAGTCAAAATCCGCTATAATGGCGGATAACGGATCCGTTCCTGTACTGATCACAACGTTTGGCACCGGACCGTTATTTTATCGAATCAGTCAAAGGAATAATTTTAAAGGAACCGCTGACTGGGGAAGGAGAGAGAGAGACTTAATTTGACTGTAAGCAAAGTAATAAAAATAAAATTAAAAGGTTTTCAGAACCTCTTAATACTGGCAGCAGTTGGATTTGAGCCCATGGGGGGGAAAGAGAGAGAGAGAGAGAAAAAAATGGCATATCTTTTTTTGCACGATGGCGGATTTTGACTGATGGATACAAACGGATGTGGGAAACAGGCCTTAGGAAAAAGCAATGATTCTATCCACTGTCTTTTCCTTAGCAGAAAAGTACACAATCATACAAATACAAAAGTACATTGGAGCACATATTAATTTCACTGTTTGCAATATAAAAGAATGCGTTCAATAGGTTATGAAAACCTCCTCTTACTAACATCTGTGAGATTTGAACCCACACCTCAGAAGCACACAATTAAAACAGACTATAGTTCAAACTTGTGCATGTTGGAAAATAGACTAATCTCTAAACACAAAAAAGCGATGATTCTATCAACTGTCTTTTCCTAAACGGAAAAGCACACACTCATACAAATACAAAAGATTAAAGCACATGCTAATTTGACTGTAAGCAAAGTAATAAGAATAAAATCAAAAGGTTTTCAGAACCTCTTAATACTGGCAGCAGTTGGATTTGAACCCATGCCTCATAAGTACACAAGTACATTGGATTATTTTTAAAATTTGTGCAGGTTGAAAAATAAACAAATCTCTAAGCACAAAAAAGCAATGATTCTAACATCTGTCTTTTCCTAAACAGAAAAACACACACTCATACAAATGCAAAAGAAGATTAAAGCACATGTTAATTATTCTTTTAACAAAATCATAGCAATAAGATCAAAATGTTGTCAAAAACTTATAATAGTTGCAGCAGTAGGATTTCAACTTACGCCTCTGAGCTACTTAAAGTAACTGAAGAACATTTGACTATATTTAAATTTCTGTATTTTTGAAGATGAGAAAGTTTCTATGCTCAAGGAAAAAGCAATGATTCTATAAACTGTCTTTTCCTTAAAAGAAAAGCACACGCTTATACAACTACAAAACAAGGTTAAAGCACATGCTAATTTGTGTGTTAGCAAAATCATAAAAATATGTTCAAAAGGTTAAAATACTGGCAGCAGTGGGATTTGAACCGACGCCTCAGACAGCCTTAGCACACACTCATAACAAAGTACATAAGAGCACATGCTAATTTGGCTGAAAGCAAAGTAATAAGATGAAAATGTTTTTAAATTCTTAATATTGGCAGCAGTGGGATTTGAACCCACGCCTCGAAAGAGACTGGAGCCTAAATCCAGCGCCTTAGACCGCTCGGCCATGCTCCCATTATTTAATGTGAGACGTAAGTTCCTTGGAGTAAGTGTAGTACATGTGAATACATTTCAAACTTGATCATGTTGGAATATGGGCAAGTATCTAAATATTTGGAGAAAGCAATGATTCTATCAAATGTTTTTTCTTAAACAGAAAAGCACACACTCAGACCAAAGTACATAAAAGCATATGTTAATTTGACTGAAAGCAAAGCAATAAGATGAAAATGTTTTTAAATTCTTATAATATTGGCAGCAGTGGGATTTGAACCCACGCCTCCAAAGAGACTGGAGGCTTAATCCAGCGCCTTAGACCGCTCGGCCATGCTACCATATTTTTGTTTATGTTCAAGCAAGTTTTCTTAGAGTAAGTGAAGTACATTTAACTACATTTAAAATTGTGCATGTGGTAAAATGGGCATGTTTCTAAATATAAGGCCTGCTTCACACATCAGTTTTTTTGGTCAGTCAAAATCCACTATAATGGCGGATAACGGATCCGTTCCTGTACTGATCACAACGTTTGGCACCGGACCGTTATTTTATCGAATCAGTCAAAGGAAGAATTTTAAAGGAACTGCTGACTGGGGAAGGAGAGAGAGAGAGACTTAATTTGACTGTAAGCAAAGTAATAAGAATAAAATCAAAAGGTTTTCAGAACCTCTTAATACTGGGAGCATTTGGATTTGAGCCCATGGGGGGGAAAGAGAGAGAGAGAAAACAATGGCATATCTTTTTTTTGCAAGATGGCGGATTTTGACTGATGGACACAAACGGATGTGGGAAACAGGCCTTAGGAAAAAGCAATGATTCTATCCACTGTCTTTTCCTTAGCAGAAAAGTACACAATCATACAAATACAAAAGTACATTGGAGCACACATTAATTTCACTGTTTGCAATATAAAAGAATGCGTTCAATAGGTTATGAAAACCTCCTCTTACTAACATCTGTGGGATTTGAACCCACACCTCAGAAGCACACAATTACAACAGACTATATTTAAAACTTGTGCATGTTGGAAAATAAACAAATCTCTAAACACAAAAAAGCGATGATTCTATCAACTGTCTTTTCCTAAACGGAAAAGCACACACTCATACAAATACAAAAGATTAAAGCACATGCTAATTTGACTGTAAGCAAAGTAATAAGAATAAATTCAAAAGGTATTCAGAACCTCTTAATACTGGCAGCAGTTGGATTTGAACCCATGCCTCATAAGTACACAAGTACATTGGATTATTTTTAAAATTTGTGCAGGTTGAAAAATAAACAAATCTCTAAGCACAAAAAAGCAATGATTCTAACATCTGTCTTTTCCTAAACAGAAAAACACACGCTCATACAAATGCAAAAGAAGATTAAAGCACATGTTAATTATTCTTTTAACAAAATCATAGCAATAAGATCAAAATGTTGTCAAAAACTTATAATAGTTGCAGCAGTAGGATTTCAACTTACGCCTCTGAGCTGCTTAAAGTAACTGAAGAACATTTGACTATATTTAAATTTCTGTATTTTTGAAGATGAGAAAGTTTCTATGCTCAAGGAAAAAGCAATGATTCTATAAACTGTCTTTTCCTTAAAAGAAAAGCACATGCTTATACAACTACAAAACAAGGTTAAAGCACATGCTAATTTGTGTGTTAGCAAAATCATAAAAATATGTTCAAAAGGTTAAAATACTGGCAGCAGTGTGATTTGAACCGACGCCTCAGACAGCCTTAGCACACACTCATAACAAAGTACATAAGAGCACACGCTAGTTTGGCTGAAAGCAAAGTAATAAGATTAAAATGTTATTAAATTCTCATAATATTGGCAGCAGTGGGATTTGAACCCACGCCTCGAAAAAGACTGGAGCCTAAATCCAGCGCCTTAGACCGCTCTGCCATGCTACCATTATTTACTGTGTGATGTAAGTTCCTTGGAGTAAGTGTAGTACATGTGAATACATTTCAAACTTGATCATGTTGGAATATGGGCAAGTATCTAAATATTTGGAGAAAGCAATGATTCTATCAAATGTTTTTTCTTAAACAGAAAAGCACACACTCATACCAAAGTACATAAAAGCATATGCTAATTTGACTGAAAGCAAAAAGATGAAAATGTTTTTAAATTCTTATAATATTGGCAGCAGTGGGATTTGAACCCACACCTCCAAAGAGACTGGAGCCTTAATCCAGCGCCTTAGACCGCTCGGCCATGCTACTATATTTTTTTTCATGTTCAAGCAAGTTTTCTTAGAGTAAGTGAAGTACATTTAACTACATTTAAAATTGTGCATGTGGGAAAATGGGCATGTTTCTAAATATAAGGCCTGCTTCACACATCAGTTTTTTTGGTCAGTCAAAATCCGCTATAATAATGAAAACTGAAAGAAAAAGAGCGCAATAGGGTCTTACCCGAGAAAATAAGAATATAAAACAATAAGTTATACTCACCCTGTGTAGGAGAGTATTAAGCATAAAGGAACAAAGTCAGCTTGCTGCACATCCAAATGACCACGCCGTGGCCATAGATCATCAGATTCAAAGAAGGAATTTTTATGGATTAACCGTGCGCTGCCAGACCATCTCTCCTCACAAGTTGTGTGCTTTAAAACATTTAATTCCCAACGCGTTTCAAAGTTAAAAACTTCTTCCTCAGGGGATGACATGTACCTACATGTCATCCCCTGAGGAAGAAGTTTTTAACTTTGAAACGCGTTGGGAATTAAATGTTTTAAAGCACACAACTTGTGAGGAGTGATGGTCTGGCAGCGCACGGTTAATCCATAAAAATTCCTTCTTAAAATCCGCTATAATGGCGGATAACGGATCCATTCCTGTACTGATCACAACGTTTGGCACCGGACCGTTATTTTATCGAATCAGTCAAAGGAAGAATTTTAAAGGAACCGCTGACTGGGGAAGGAGAGAGAGAGAGAGACTTAATTTGACTGTAAGCAAAGTAATAAGAATAAAATCAAAAGGTTTTCAGAACCTCTTAATACTGGCAGCAGTTGGATTTGAGCCCATGGGGGGAAAGAGAGAGAGAGAGAGAGAGAAAACAATGGCATATCTTTTTTTGCAAGATGGCGGATTTTGACTGATGGACACAAACGGATGTGGGAAACAGGCCTTAGGAAAAAGCAATGATTCTATCCACTGTCTTTTCCTTAGCAGAAAAGTACACAATCATACAAATACAAAAGTACATTGGAGCACACATTAATTTCACTGTTTGCAATAGAAAAGAATGCGTTCAATAGGTTATGAAAACCTCCTCTTGCTAACATATGTGGGATTTGAACCCACACCTCAGAAGCACACAATTACAACAGACTATATTTCAAACTTGTGCATGTTGGAAAATAGACAAATCTCTAAACACAAAAAAGCGATGATTCTATCAACTGTCTTTTCCTAAACGGAAAAGCACACACTCATACAAATACAAAAGATTAAAGCACATGCTAATTTGACTGTAAGCAAAGTAATAAGAATAAAATCAAAAGGTTTTCAGAACCTCTTAATACTGGCAGCAGCTGGATTTGAACCCATGCCTCATAAGTACACAAGTACATTGGATTATTTTTAAAATTTGTGCAGGTTGAAAAATAAACAAATCTCTAAGCACAAAAAAGCAATGATTCTAACATCTGTCTTTTCCTACACAGAAAAACACACACTCATACAAATGCAAAAGAAGATTAAAGCACATGTTAATTATTCTTTTAACAAAATCATAGCAATAAGATCAAAATGTTGTCAAAAACGTATAATAGTTGCAGCAGTAGGATTTCAACTTACGCCTCTGAGCTACTTAAAGTAACTGAAGAACATTTGACTATATTTAAATTTCTGTATTTTTGAAGATGAGAAATTTTCTATGCTCAAGGAAAAAGCAATGATTCTATAAACTGTCTTTTCCTTAAAAGAAAAGCACACGCTTATACAACTACAAAACAAGGTTAAAGCACATGCTAATTTGTGTGTTAGCAAAATCATAAAAATATGTTCAAAAGGTTAAAATACTGGCAGCAGTGGGATTTGAACCGACGCCTCAGACAGCCTTAGCACACACTCATAACAAAGTACATAAGAGCACATGCTAATTTGGCTGAAAGCAAAGTAATAAGATAAAAATGTTTTTGAATTCTCATAATATTGGCAGCAGTGGGATTTGAACCCACGCCTCGAAAGAGACTGGAGCCTGAATCCAGCGCCTTAGACCGCTCGGCTATGCTACCATCATTTACTGTGTGATGTAAGTTCCTTGGAGTAAGTGTAGTACATGTGAATACATTTCAAACTTGATCATGTTGTAATATGGGCAAGTATCTAAATATTTGGAGAAAGCAATGATTCTATCAAATGTTTTTTCTTAAACAGAAAAGCACACACTCAGACCAAAGTACATAAAAGCATATGCTAATTTGACTGAAAGCAAAGCAATAAGATGAAAATGTTTTTAAATTCTTATAATATTGGCAGCAGTGGGATTTGAACCCACGCCTCCAAAGAGACTGGAGCCTTAATCCAGCGCCTTAGTCCGCTCGGCCATGCTACCACATTTTTTTTCATGTTCAAGCAAGTTTTCTTAGAGTAAGTGAAGTACATTTAACTACATTTAAAATTGTGCATGTGGGAAAATGGGCATGTTTCTAAATATAAGGCCTGCTTCACACATCAGTTTTTTTGGTCAGTCAAAATCCGCTATAATGGCGGATAACGGATCCGTTCCTGTACTGATCACAACGTTTGGCACCGGACCGTTATTTTATCGAATCAGTCAAAGGAATAGTTTTAAAGGAACCGCTGACTGGGGAAGGAGAGAGAGAGACTTAATTTGACTGTAAGGAAAGTAATAAGAATAAAATCAAAAGGTTTTCAGAACCTCTTAATACTGGCAGCAGTTGGATTTGAGCCCATGGGGGGAAAGAGAGAGAGAGAGAGAGAAAACAATGGCATATCTTTTTTTTGCAAGATGGCGGATTTTGACTGATGGATACAAACGGATGTGGGAAACAGGCCTTAGGAAAAAGCAATGGTTCTATCCACTGTCTTTTCCTTAGCAGAAAAGTACACAATCATACAATTACAAAAGTACATTGGAGCACACATTAATTTCACTGTTTGCAATGTAAAAGAATGCGTTCAATAGGTTATGAAAACCTCCTCTTACTAACTTCTGTGGGATTTGAACCCACACCTCAGAAGCACACAATTACAACAGACTATATTTCAAACTTGTGCATGTTGGAAAATAGACAAATCTCTAAACACAAAAAAGCGATGATTCTATCAACTGTCTTTTCCTAAACGGAAAAGCACACACTCATACAAATACAAAAGATTAAAGCACATGCTAATTTGACTGTAAGCAAAGTAATAAGAATAAAATCAAAAGGTTTTCAGAACCTCTTAATACTGGCAGCAGCTGGATTTGAACCCATGCCTCATAAGTACACAAGTACATTGGATTATTTTTAAAATTTGTGCAGGTTGAAAAATAAACAAATCTCTAAGCACAAAAAAGCAATGATTCTAACATCTGTCTTTTCCTAAACAGAAAAACACACACTCATACAAATGCAAAAGAAGATTAAAGCACATGTTAATTATTCTTTTAACAAAATCATAGCAATAAGATCAAAATGTTGTCAAAAACGTATAATAGTTGCAGCAGTAGGATTTCAACTTACGCCTCTGAGCTACTTAAAGTAACTGAAGAACATTTGACTATATTTAAATTTCTGTATTTTTGAAGATGAGAAAGTTTCTATGCTCAAGGAAAAAGCAATGATTCTATAAACTGTCTTTTCCTTAAAAGAAAAGCACACGCTTATACAACTACAAAACAAGGTTAAAGCACATGCTAATTTGTGTGTTAGCAAAATGATAAAAATATGTTCAAAAGGTTAAAATACTGGCAGCAGTGGGATTTGAACCGACGCCTCAGACTGCCTTAGCACACACTCATAACAAAGTACATAAGAGCACATGCTAATTTGGCTGAAAGCAAAGTAATAAGATGAAAATGTTTTTAATTTCTCATAATATTGGCAGCAGTGGGACTTGAACCCACGCCTCGAAAGAGACTGGAGCCTAAAACCAGCGCCTTAGACCGCTCGGCCATGCTACCATCATTTACTGAGTGATGTAAGTTCCTTGGAGTAAGTGTAGTACATGTGAATACATTTCAAACTTGATAATGTTGGAATATGGGCAAGTATCTAAATATTTGGAGAAAGCAATGATTCTATCAAATGTTTTTTCTTAAACAGAAAAGCACACACTCATACCAAAGTACATAAAAGCATATGCTAATTTGACTGAAAGCAAAGCAATAAGATGAAAATGTTTTTAACTTCTTATAATATTGGCAGCAGTGGGTTTTGAACCCACGCCTCCAAAGAGACTGGAGCCTTATTCCAGCGCCTGAGACCGCCCGGCGATGCTACCACATTTTTTTTCATGTTCAAGCAAGTTTTCTTAGAGTAAGTGAAGTACATTTAACTACATTTAAAATTGTGCATGTGGGAAAATGGGCATGTTTCTAAATATAAGGCCTGCTTCACACATCAGTTTTTTTGGTCAGTCAAAATCCGCTATAATGGCGGATAACGGATCCGTTCCTGTACTGATCACAACGTTTGGCACCGGACCGTTATTTTATCGAATCAGTCAAAGGAATAATTTTAAAGGAACCGCTGACTGGGGAAGGAGAGAGAGAGACTTAATTTGACTGTAAGCAAAGTAATAAAAATAAAATTAAAAGGTTTTCAGAACCTCTTAATACTGGCAGCAGTTGGATTTGAGCCCATGGGGGGGAAAGAGAGAGAGAGAGAGAAAAAAATGGCATATCTTTTTTTGCACGATGGCGGATTTTGACTGATGGATACAAACGGATGTGGGAAACAGGCCTTAGGAAAAAGCAATGATTCTATCCACTGTCTTTTCCTTAGCAGAAAAGTACACAATCATACAAATACAAAAGTACATTGGAGCACATATTAATTTCACTGTTTGCAATATAAAAGAATGCGTTCAATAGGTTATGAAAACCTCCTCTTACTAACATCTGTGAGATTTGAACCCACACCTCAGAAGCACACAATTAAAACAGACTATAGTTCAAACTTG
Source organism: Dendrobates tinctorius (assembly GCF_039654945.1). Classification (NCBI taxonomy): domain Eukaryota; kingdom Metazoa; phylum Chordata; class Amphibia; order Anura; family Dendrobatidae; genus Dendrobates; species Dendrobates tinctorius. The sequence continues at coordinate 13,476,276 of NW_027361715.1, forward strand.
TGCATGTTGGAAAATAGACTAATCTCTAAACACAAAAAAGCGATGATTCTATCAACTGTCTTTTCCTAAACGGAAAAGCACACACTCATACAAATACAAAAGATTAAAGCACATGCTAATTTGACTGTAAGCAAAGTAATAAGAATAAAATCAAAAGGTTTTCAGAACCTCTTAATACTGGCAGCAGTTGGATTTGAACCCATGCCTCATAAGTACACAAGTACATTGGATTATTTTTAAAATTTGTGCAGGTTGAAAAATAAACAAATCTCTAAGCACAAAAAAGCAATGATTCTAACATCTGTCTTTTCCTAAACAGAAAAACACACACTCATACAAATGCAAAAGAAGATTAAAGCACATGTTAATTATTCTTTTAACAAAATCATAGCAATAAGATCAAAATGTTGTCAAAAACTTATAATAGTTGCAGCAGTAGGATTTCAACTTACGCCTCTGAGCTACTTAAAGTAACTGAAGAACATTTGACTATATTTAAATTTCTGTATTTTTGAAGATGAGAAAGTTTCTATGCTCAAGGAAAAAGCAATGATTCTATAAACTGTCTTTTCCTTAAAAGAAAAGCACACGCTTATACAACTACAAAACAAGGTTAAAGCACATGCTAATTTGTGTGTTAGCAAAATCATAAAAATATGTTCAAAAGGTTAAAATACTGGCAGCAGTGGGATTTGAACCGACGCCTCAGACAGCCTTAGCACACACTCATAACAAAGTACATAAGAGCACATGCTAATTTGGCTGAAAGCAAAGTAATAAGATGAAAATGTTTTTAAATTCTTAATATTGGCAGCAGTGGGATTTGAACCCACGCCTCGAAAGAGACTGGAGCCTAAATCCAGCGCCTTAGACCGCTCGGCCATGCTCCCATTATTTAATGTGAGACGTAAGTTCCTTGGAGTAAGTGTAGTACATGTGAATACATTTCAAACTTGATCATGTTGGAATATGGGCAAGTATCTAAATATTTGGAGAAAGCAATGATTCTATCAAATGTTTTTTCTTAAACAGAAAAGCACACACTCATACCAAAGTACATAAAAGCATATGTTAATTTGACTGAAAGCAAAGCAATAAGATGAAAATGTTTTTAAATTCTTATAATATTGGCAGCAGTGGGATTTGAACCCACGCCTCCAAAGAGACTGGAGCCTTAATCCAGCGCCTTAGACCGCTCGGCCATGCTACCATATTTTTGTTTATGTTCAAGCAAGTTTTCTTAGAGTAAGTGAAGTACATTTAACTACATTTAAAATTGTGCATGTGGTAAAATGGGCATGTTTCTAAATATAAGGCCTGCTTCACACATCAGTTTTTTTGGTCAGTCAAAATCCACTATAATGGCGGATAACGGATCCGTTCCTGTACTGATCACAACGTTTGGCACCGGACCGTTATTTTATCGAATCAGTCAAAGGAAGAATTTTAAAGGAACTGCTGACTGGGGAAGGAGAGAGAGAGAGACTTAATTTGACTGTAAGCAAAGTAATAAGAATAAAATCAAAAGGTTTTCAGAACCTCTTAATACTGGGAGCATTTGGATTTGAGCCCATGGGGGGGAAAGAGAGAGAGAGAAAACAATGGCATATCTTTTTTTTGCAAGATGGCGGATTTTGACTGATGGACACAAACGGATGTGGGAAACAGGCCTTAGGAAAAAGCAATGATTCTATCCACTGTCTTTTCCTTAGCAGAAAAGTACACAATCATACAAATACAAAAGTACATTGGAGCACACATTAATTTCACTGTTTGCAATATAAAAGAATGCGTTCAATAGGTTATGAAAACCTCCTCTTACTAACATCTGTGGGATTTGAACCCACACCTCAGAAGCACACAATTACAACAGACTATATTTAAAACTTGTGCATGTTGGAAAATAAACAAATCTCTAAACACAAAAAAGCGATGATTCTATCAACTGTCTTTTCCTAAACGGAAAAGCACACACTCATACAAATACAAAAGATTAAAGCACATGCTAATTTGACTGTAAGCAAAGTAATAAGAATAAATTCAAAAGGTATTCAGAACCTCTTAATACTGGCAGCAGTTGGATTTGAACCCATGCCTCATAAGTACACAAGTACATTGGATTATTTTTAAAATTTGTGCAGGTTGAAAAATAAACAAATCTCTAAGCACAAAAAAGCAATGATTCTAACATCTGTCTTTTCCTAAACAGAAAAACACACGCTCATACAAATGCAAAAGAAGATTAAAGCACACGTTAATTATTCTTTTAACAAAATCATAGCAATAAGATCAAAATGTTGTCAAAAACTTATAATAGTTGCAGCAGTAGGATTTCAACTTACGCCTCTGAGCTACTTAAAGTAACTGAAGAATATTTGACTATATTTAAATTTCTGTATTTTTGAAGATGAGAAAGTTTCTATGCTCAAGGAAAAAGCAATGATTCTATAAACTGTCTTTTCCTTAAAAGAAAAGCACACGCTTATACAACTACAAAACAAGGTTAAAGCACATGCTAATTTGTGTGTTAGCAAAATCATAAAAATATGTTCAAAAGGTTAAAATACTGGCAGCAGTGTGATTTGAACCGACGCCTCAGACAGCCTTAGCACACACTCATAACAAAGTACATAAGAGCACACGCTAGTTTGGCTGAAAGCAAAGTAATAAGATTAAAATGTTATTAAATTCTCATAATATTGGCAGCAGTGGGATTTGAACCCACGCCTCGAAAAAGACTGGAGCCTAAATCCAGCGCCTTAGACCGCTCTGCCATGCTACCATTATTTACTGTGTGATATAAGTTCCTTGGAGTAAGTGTAGTACATGTGAATACATTTCAAACTTGATCATGTTGGAATATGGGCAAGTATCTAAATATTTGGAGAAAGCAATGATTCTATCAAATGTTTTTTCTTAAACAGAAAAGCACACACTCATACCAAAGTACATAAAAGCATATGCTAATTTGACTGAAAGCAAAAAGATGAAAATGTTTTTAAATTCTTATAATATTGGCTGCAGTGGGATTTGAACCCACACCTCCAAAGAGACTGGAGCCTTAATCCAGCGCCTTAGACCGCTCAGCCATGCTACTATATTTTCTTTCATGTTCAAGCAAGTTTTCTTAGAGTAAGTGAAGTACATTTAACTACATTTAAAATTGTGCATGTGGGAAAATGGGCATGTTTCTAAATATAAGGCCTGCTTCACACATCAGTTTTTTTGGTCAGTCAAAATCCGCTATAATAATGAAAACTGAAAGAAAAAGAGCGCAATAGGGTCTTACCCGAGAAAATAAGAATATAAAACAATAAGTTATACTCACCCTGTGTAGGAGAGTATTAAGCATAAAGGAACAAAGTCAGCTTGCTGCACATCCAAATGACCACGCCGTGGCCATAGATCATCAGATTCAAAGAAGGAATTTTTATGGATTAACCGTGCGCTGCCAGACCATCTCTCCTCACAAGTTGTGTGCTTTAAAACATTTAATTCCCAACGCGTTTCAAAGTTAAAAACTTCTTCCTCAGGGGATGACATGTACCTACATGTCATCCCCTGAGGAAGAAGTTTTTAACTTTGAAACGCGTTGGGAATTAAATGTTTTAAAGCACACAACTTGTGAGGAGTGATGGTCTGGCAGCGCACGGTTAATCCATAAAAATTCCTTCTTAAAATCCGCTATAATGGCGGATAACGGATCCATTCCTGTACTGATCACAACGTTTGGCACCGGACCGTTATTTTATCGAATCAGTCAAAGGAAGAATTTTAAAGGAACCGCTGACTGGGGAAGGAGAGAGAGAGAGAGACTTAATTTGACTGTAAGCAAAGTAATAAGAATAAAATCAAAAGGTTTTCAGAACCTCTTAATACTGGCAGCAGTTGGATTTGAGCCCATGGGGGGAAAGAGAGAGAGAGAGAGAGAGAAAACAATGGCATATCTTTTTTTGCAAGATGGCGGATTTTGACTGATGGACACAAACGGATGTGGGAAACAGGCCTTAGGAAAAAGCAATGATTCTATCCACTGTCTTTTCCTTAGCAGAAAAGTACACAATCATACAAATACAAAAGTACATTGGAGCACACATTAATTTCACTGTTTGCAATAGAAAAGAATGCGTTCAATAGGTTATGAAAACCTCCTCTTGCTAACATATGTGGGATTTGAACCCACACCTCAGAAGCACACAATTACAACAGACTATATTTCAAACTTGTGCATGTTGGAAAATAGACAAATCTCTAAACACAAAAAAGCGATGATTCTATCAACTGTCTTTTCCTAAACGGAAAAGCACACACTCATACAAATACAAAAGATTAAAGCACATGCTAATTTGACTGTAAGCAAAGTAATAAGAATAAAATCAAAAGGTTTTCAGAACCTCTTAATACTGGCAGCAGTTGGATTTGAACCCATGCCTCATAAGTACACAAGTACATTGGATTATTTTTAAAATTTGTGCAGGTTGAAAAATAAACAAATCTCTAAGCACAAAAAAGCAATGATTCTAACATCTGTCTTTTCCTAAACAGAAAAACACACACTCATACAAATGCAAAAGAAGATTAAAGCACATTTTAATTATTCTTTTAACAAAATCATAGCAATAAGATCAAAATGTTGTCAAAAACGTATAATAGTTGCAGCAGTAGGATTTCAACTTACGCCTCTGAGCTACTTAAAGTAACTGAAGAACATTTGACTATATTTAAATTTCTGTATTTTTGAAGATGAGAAAGTTTCTATGCTCAAGGAAAAAGCAATGATTCTATAAACTGTCTTTTCCTTAAAAGAAAAGCACACGCTTATACAACTACAAAACAAGGTTAAAGCACATGCTAATTTGTGTGTTAGCAAAATCATAAAAATATGTTCAAAAGGTTAAAATACTGACAGCAGTGGGATTTGAACTGACGCCTCAGACAGCCTTAGCACACACTCATAACAAAGTACATAAGAGCACATGCTAATTTGGCTGAAAGCAAAGTAATAAGATGAAAATGTTTTTAAATTCTCATAATATTGGCAGCAGTGGGATTTAAACCCACGCTTCGAAAGAGACTGGAGCCTAAATCCATCACCTTAGACAGCTCGGCCATGCTACCATTATTTATTGTGTGATGTAAGTTCCTTGCAGTAAGTGTAGTACATGTGAATACATTTCAAACTTGATCATGTTGGAATATGGGCAAGTATCTAAATATTTGGAGAAAGGAATGATTCTATCAAATGTTTTTTCTTAAACAGAAAAACACACACTCATACCAAAGTACATAAAAGCATATGCTAATTTGACTGAAAGCAAAGCAATAAGATGAAAATGTTTTTAAATTCTTATAATATTGGCAGCAGTGGGATTTGAACCCACGCCTCCAAAGAGACTGCAGCCTTAATCCAGCACCTTAGACCGCTCGGCCATGCTACAATATTTTCTTTCATGTTCAAGCAAGTTTTCTTAGAGTAAGTGAAGTATATTTAACTACATTTAAAATTGTGCATGTGGGAAAATGGGCATGTTTCTAAATATAAGACCTGCTTCACACATCAGTTTTTTTGGTCAGTCAAAATCCGCTATAATGGCGGATAACGGATCCGTTCCTGTACTGATCACAACATTTGGCACCGGACCGTTATTTTATAGAATCAGTCAAAGGAAGAATTTTAAAGGAACCACTGACTGGGGAAGGAGAGAGAGAGACTTAATTTGACTGTAAGCAAAGTAATAAGAATAAAATCAAAAGGTTTTCAGAACCTCTTAATACTGGCAGCAGTTGGATTTGAGCCCATGGGGGGGAAAGAGAGAGAGAGAGAGAAAACAATGGCATATCTTTTTTTTGCAAGATGGCGGATTTTGACTGATGGATACAAACGGATGTGGGAAACAGGCCTTAGGAAAAAGCAATGGTTCTATCCACTGTCTTTTCCTTAGCAGAAAAGTACACAATCATACAATTACAAAAGTACATTGGAGCACACATTAATTTCACTGTTTGCAATGTAAAAGAATGCGTTCAATAGGTTATGAAAACCTCCTCTTACTAACATCTGTGGGATTTGAACCCACACCTCAGAAGCACACAATTACAACAGACTATATTTGAAACTTGTGCATGTTGGAAAATAGACAAATCTCTAAACACAAAAAAGCGATGATTCTATCAACTGTCTTTTCCTAAACGGAAAAGCACACACTCATACAAATACAAAAGATTAAAGCACATGCTAATTTGACTGTAAGCAAAGTAATAAGAATAAAATCAAAAGGTTTTCAGAACCTCTTAATACTGGCAGCAGCTGGATTTGAACCCATGCCTCATAAGTACACAAGTACATTGGATTATTTTTAAAATTTGTGCAGGTTGAAAAATAATCAAATCTCTAAGCACAAAAAAGCAATGATTCTAACATCTGTCTTTTCCTAAACAGAAAAACACACACTCATACAAATGCAAAAGAAGATTAAAGCACATGTTAATTATTCTTTTAACAAAATCATAGCAATAAGATCAAAATGTTGTCAAAAACGTATAATAGTTGCAGCAGTAGGATTTCAACTTACGCCTCTGAGCTACTTAAAGTAACTGAAGAACATTTGACTATATTTAAATTTCTGTATTTTTGAAGATGAGAAAGTTTCTATGCTCAAGGAAAAAGCAATGATTCTATAAACTGTCTTTTCCTTAAAAGAAAAGCACACGCTTATACAACTACAAAACAAGGTTAAAGCACATGCTAATTTGTGTGTTAGCAAAATCATAAAAATATGTTCAAAAGGTTAAAATACTGGCAGCAGTGGGATTTGAACCGACGCCTCAGACAGCCTTAGCACACACTCATAACAAAGTACATAAGAGCACATGCTAATTTGGCTGAAAGCAAAGTAATAAGATGAAAATGTTTTTAAATTCTCAGAATATTGCCAGCAGTGGGATTTGAACCCACGCCTCGAAAGAGACTGGAGCCTAAATCCAGCGCCTTAGACCGCTCGGCCATGCTACCATTGTTTACTGTGTGATGTAAGTTCCTTGGAGTAAGTGTAGTACATGTGAATACATTTCAAACTTGATCATGTTGGAATATGGGCAAGTATCTAAATATTTGGAGAAAGCAATGATTCTATCAAATGTTTTTTCTTAAACAGAAAAGCACACACTCATACCAAAGTACATAAAAGCATATGCTAATTTGACTGAAAGCAAAGCAATAAGATGAAAATGTTTTTAAATTCTTATAATATTGGCAGCAGTGGGATTTGAACCCACTTCTCCAAAGCAACTGGAGCCTTAATCCAGCACCTTAGACGGCTCGGCCATGCTACCACATTTTATTTCATGTTCAAGCAAGTTTTCTTAGAGTAAGTGAAGAACATTTAACTACTTTTAAAATTGTGCATGTGGGAAAATAGGCATGTTTCTAAATATAAGGCCTGCTTCACACATCAGTTTTTTTGGTCAGTCAAAATCCGCTATAATGGCGGATAACGGATCCATTCCTGTACTGATCACAACGTTTGGCACCGGACCGTTATTTTATCGAATCAGTCAAAGGAAGAATTTTAAAGGAACCGCTGACTGGGGAAGGAGAGAGAGAGACTTAATTTGACTGTAAGCAAAGTAATAAGAATAAAATCAAAAGGTTTTCAGAACCTCTTAATACTGGCAGCAGTTGGATGTGAGCCCATGGGGGGAAAGAGAGAGAGAGAGAGAAAACAATGGCATATCTTTTTTTTGCAAGATGGCGGATTTTGACTGATGGATACAAACGGATGTGGGAAACAGGCCTTAGGAAAAAGCAATGGTTCTATCCACTGTCTTTTCCTTGGCAGAAAAGTACACAATCATACAAATACAAAAGTACATTGGAGCACACATTAATTTCACTGTTTGCAATATAAAAGAATGTGTTCAATAGCTTATGAAAACATCCTCTTACTAACATCTGTGGGATTTGAACCCACACCTCAGAAGCACACAATTACAACAGACTATATTTCAAACTTGTGCATGTTGGAAAATAGACAAATCTCTAAACACAAAAAAGTGATGATTTAATCAACTGTCTTTTCCTAAACGGAAAAGCACACACTCATACAAATACAAAAGATTAAAGCACATGCTAATTTGACTGTAAGCAAAGTAATAAGAATAAAATCAAAAGGTTTTCAGAATCTCTTAATACTGGCAGCAGTTGGATTTGAACCCATGCCTCATAAGTACACAAGTACATTGGATTATTTTTAAAATTTGTGCAGGTTGAAAAATAAAAAAATCTATAAGCACAAAAAAGCAATGATTCTAACATCTGTCTTTTCCTAAACAGAAAAACACACACTCATACAAATGCAAAAGAAGATTAAAGCACATGTTAATTATTCTTTTAACAAAATCATAGCAATAAGATCAAAATGTTGTCAAAAAAGTATAATAGTTGCAGCAGTAGGATTTCAACTTACGCCTCTGAGCTACTTAAAGTAACTGAAGAACATTTGACTATATTTAAATTTCTGTATTTTTGAAGATGAGAAAGTTTCTATGCTCAAGGAAATAGCAATGATTCTATAAACTGTCTTTTCCTTAAAAGAAAAGCACACGCTTATACAACTAAAAAACAAGGTTAAAGCACATGCTAATTTGTGTGTTAGCAAAATGATAAAAATATGTTCAAAAGGTTAAAATACTGGCAGCAGTGGGATTTGAACCGACGCCTCAGACTGCCTTAGCACACACTCATAACAAAGTACATAAGAGCACATGCTAATTTGGCTGAAAGCAAAGTAATAAGATGAAAATGTTTTTAATTTCTCATAATATTGGCAGCAGTGGGACTTGAACCCACGCCTCGAAAGAGACTGGAGCCTAAAACCAGCGCCTTAGACCGCTCGGCCATGCTACCATCATTTACTGTGTGATGTAAGTTCCTTGGAGTAAGTGTAGTACATGTGAATACATTTCAAACTTGATAATGTTGGAATATGGGCAAGTATCTAAATATTTGGAGAAAGCAATGATTCTATCAAATGTTTTTTCTTAAACAGAAAAGCACACACTCATACCAAAGTACATAAAAGCATATGCTAATTTGACTGAAAGCAAAGCAATAAGATGAAAATGTTTTTAACTTCTTATAATATTGGCAGCAGTGGGTTTTGAACCCACGCCTCCAAAGAGACTGGAGCCTTATTCCAGCGCCTTAGACCGCTCGGCCATGCTACCACATTTTTTTTCATGTTCAAGCAAGTTTTCTTAGAGTAAGTGAAGTACATTTAACTACATTTAAAATTGTGCATGTGGGAAAATGGGCATGTTTCTAAATATAAGGCCTGCTTCACACATCAGTTTTTTTGGTCAGTCAAAATCCGCTATAATGGCGGATAACGGATCCGTTCCTGTACTGATCACAACGTTTGGCACCGGACCGTTATTTTATCGAATCAGTCAAAGGAATAATTTTAAAGGAACCGCTGACTGGGGAAGGAGAGAGAGAGACTTAATTTGACTGTAAGCAAAGTAATAAAAATAAAATTAAAAGGTTTTCAGAACCTCTTAATACTGGCAGCAGTTGGATTTGAGCCCATGGGGGGGAAAGAGAGAGAGAGAGAGAAAAAAATGGCATATCTTTTTTTTGCACGATGGCGGATTTTGACTGATGGATACAAACGGATGTGGGAAACAGGCCTTAGGAAAAAGCAATGGTTCTATCCACTGTCTTTTCCTTAGCAGAAAAGTACACAATCATACAAATACAAAAGTACATTGGAGCACACATTAATTTCACTGTTTGCAATATAAAAGAATGCGTTCAATAGGTTATGAAAACCTCCTCTTACTAACATCTGTGGGATTTGCACCCACACCTCAGAAGCACACAATTACAACAGACTATATTTCAAACTTGTGCATGTTGGAAAATAGACAAATCTCTAAACACAAAAAAGCGATGATTCTATCAACTGTCTTTTCCTAAACGGAAAAGCACACACTCATACAAATACAAAAGATTAAAGCACATGCTAATTTGACTGTAAGCAAAGTAATAAGAATAAAATCAAAAGGTTTTCAGAAACTCTTAATACTGGCAGCAGTTGGATTTGAACCCATGCCTCATAAGTACACAAGTACATTGGATTATTTTTAAAATTTGTGCAGGTTGAAAAATAAACAAATCTCTAAGCACAAAAAAGCAATGATTCTAACATCTGTCTTTTCCTAAACAGAAAAAAACACACTCATACAAATGCAAAAGAAGATTAAAGCACATGTTAATTATTCTTTTAACAAAATCATAGCAATAAGATCAAAATGTTGTCAAAAACGTATAATAGTTGCAGCAGTAGGATTTCAACTTACGCCTCTGAGCTACTTAAAGTAACTGAAGAACATTTGACTATATTTAAATTTCTGTATTTTTGAAGATGAGAAAGTTTCTATGCTCAAGGAAAAAGCAATGATTCTATAAACTGTCTTTTCCTTAAAAGAAAAGCACACGCTTATACAACTACAAAACAAGGTTAAAGCACATGCTAATTTGTGTGTTAGCAAAATCATAAAAATATGTTCAAAAGGTAAAAATACTGGCAGCAGTGGGATTTGAACCGACGCCTCAGACAGCCTTAGCACACACTCATAACAAAGTACATAAGAGCACATGCTAATTTGGCTGAAAGCAAAGTAATAAGATGAAAATGTTTTTAAATTCTCATAATATTGGCAGCAGTGGGATTTGAACCCACGCCTCGAAAGAGACTGGAGCCTAAATCCAGCGCCTTAGACCGCTCGGCCATGCTACCATCATTTACTGTGTCATGTAAGTTCCTTGGAGTAAGTGTAGTACATGTGAATACATTTCAAACTTGATCATGTTGTAATATGGGCAAGTATCTAAATATTTGGAGAAAGCAATGATTCTATCAAATGTTTTTTCTTAAACAGAAAAGCACACACTCAGACCAAAGTACATAAAAGCATATGCTAATTTGACTGAAAGCAAAGCAATAAGATGAAAATGTTTTTAAATTCTTATAATATTGGCAGCAGTGGGATTTGAACCCACGCCTCCAAAGAGACTGGAGCCTTAATCCAGCGCCTTAGTCCGCTCGGCCATGCTACCACATTTTTTTTCACGTTCAAGCAAGTTTTCTTAGAGTAAGTGAAGTACATTTAACTACATTTAAAATTGTGCATGTGGGAAAATGGGCATGTTTCTAAATATAAGGCCTGCTTCACACATCAGTTTTTTTGATCAGTCAAAATCCGCTATAATGGCGGATAACGGATCCGTTCCTGTACTGATCACAACGTTTGGCACCGGACCGTTATTTTATCGAATCAGTCAAAGGAATAGTTTTAAAGGAACCGCTGACTGGGGAAGGAGAGAGAGAGACTTAATTTGACTGTAAGCAAAGTAATAAGAATAAAATCAAAAGGTTTTCAGAGCCTCTAAATACTGGCAGCAGTTGGATTTGAGCCCATGGGGGGAAAGAGAGAGAGAGAGAGAAAACAATGGCATATCTTTTTTTTGCAAGATGGCGGATTTTGACTGATGGATACAAACGGATGTGGGAAACAGGCCTTAGGAAAAAGCAATGGTTCTATCCACTGTCTTTTCCTTAGCAGAAAAGTACACAATCATACAAATACAAAAGTACATTGGAGCACACATTAATTTCACTGTTTGCAATATAAAAGAATGCGTTCAATAGATTATGAAAACCTCCTCTTACTAACATCTGTGGGATTTGAACCCACACCTCAGAAGCACACAATTACAACAGACTATATTTCAATCTTGTGCATGTTGGAAAATAGACAAATCTCTAAACACAAAAAAGCGATGATTCTATCAACTGTCTTTTCCTAAACGGAAAAGCACACACTCATACAAATACAAAAGATTAAAGCACATGCTAATTTGACTGTAAGCAAAGTAATAAGAATAAAATCAAAAGGTTTTCAGAACCTCTTAATACTGGCAGCAGTTGGATTTGAACCCATGCCTCATAAGTACACAAGTACATTGGATTATTTTTAAAATTTGTGCAGGTTGAAAAATAAACAAATCTCTAAGCACAAAAAAGCAATGATTCTAACATCTGTCTTTTCCTACACAGAAAAACACACACTCATACAAATGCAAAAGAAGATTAAAGCACATGTTAATTATTCTTTTAACAAAATCATAGCAATAAGATCAAAATGTTGTCAAAAACGTATAATAGTTGTAGCAGTAGGATTTCAACTTACGCCTCTGAGCTACTTAAAGTAACTGAAGAACATTTGACTATATTTAAATTTCTGTATTTTTGAAGATGAGAAATTTTCTATGCTCAAGGAAAAAGCAATGATTCTATAAACTGTCTTTTCCTTAAAAGAAAAGCACACGCTTATACAACTACAAAACAAGGTTAAAGCACATGCTAATTTGTGTGTTAGCAAAATCATAAAAATATGTTCAAAAGGTTAAAATACTGGCAGCAGTGGGATTTGAACCGACGCCTCAGACAGCCTTAGCACACACTCATAACAAAGTACATAAGAGCACATGCTAATTTGGCTGAAAGCAAAGTAATAAGATGAAAATGTTTTTAAATTCTCATAATATTGGCAGCAGTGGGATTTGAACCCACGCCTCGAAAGAGACTGGAGCCTAAATCCAGCTCCTTAGACCGCTCGGCCATGCTACCATTATTTACTGCGTAATGTAAGTTCCTTGGAGTAAGTGTAGTACATGTGAATACATTTCAAACTTGATCATGTTGGAATATGGGCAAGTATCTAAATATTTGGAGAAAGCAATGATTCTATCAAATGTTTTTTCTTAAACAGAAAAGCACACACTCATACCAAAGTACATAAAAGCATATGCTAATTTGACTGAAAGCAAAGCAATAAGATGAAAATGTTTTTAAATTCTTATAATATTGGCAGCAGTGGGATTTGAACCCACGCCTCCAAAGAGACTGGAGCCTTAATCCAGCGCCTTAGACCACTCGACCATTCTACCATATTTTTTTTCATGTTCAAGCAAGTTTTCTTAGAGTAAGTGAAGTACATTTAACTACATTTAAAATTGTGCATGTGGGAAAATGGGCATGTTTCTAAATATAAGGCCTGCTTCACACATCAGTTTTTTTTGGTCAATCAAAATCCGCTATAATGGCGGATAACGGATCCATTCCTGTACTGATCACAACGTTTGGCACCCGACCGTTATTTTATCGAATCAGTCAAAGGAAGAATTTTAAAGGAACCGCTGACTGGGGAAGGAGAGAGAGAGACTTAATTTGACTGTAAGCAAAGTAATAAGAATAAAATCAAAAGGTTTTCAGAACCTCTTAATACTGGCAGCAGTTGGATTTGAGCCCATGGGGGGAAAGAGAGAGAGAGAGAGAGAAAACAATGGCATATCTTTTTTTTGCAAGATGGCGGATTTTGACTGATGGATACAAACGGATGTGGGAAACAGGCCTTAGGAAAAAGCAATGGTTCTATCCACTGTCTTTTCCTTAGCAGAAAAGTACACAATCATACAAATACAAAAGTACATTGGAGCACACATTAATTTCACTGTTTGCAATATAAAAGAATGTGTTCAATAGCTTATGAAAACCTCCTCTTACTAACATCTGTGGGATTTGAACCCACACCTCAGAAGCACACAATTACAACAGACTATATTTCAAACTTGTGCATGTTGGAAAATAGACAAATCTCTAAACACAAAAAAGTGATGATTTAATCAACTGTCTTTTCCTAAACGGAAAAGCACACACTCATACAAATACAAAAGATTAAAGCACATGCTAATTTGACTGTAAGCAAAGTAATAAGAATAAAATCAAAAGGTTTTCAGAATCTCTTAATACTGGCAGCAGTTGGATTTGAACCCATGCCTCATAAGTACACAAGTACATTGGATTATTTTTAAAATTTGTGCAGGTTGAAAAATAAAAAAATCTCTAAGCACAAAAAAGCAATGATTCTAACATCTGTCTTTTCCTAAACAGAAAAACACACACTCATACAAATGCAAAAGAAGATTAAAGCACATGTTAATTATTCTTTTAACAAAATCATAGCAATAAGATCAAAATGTTGTCAAAAAAGTATAATAGTTGCAGCAGTAGGATTTCAACTTACGCCTCTGAGCTACTTAAAGTAACTGAAGAACATTTGACTATATTTAAATTTCTGTATTTTTGAAGATGAGAAAGTTTCTATGCTCAAGGAAATAGCAATGATTCTATAAACTGTCTTTTCCTTAAAAGAAAAGCACACGCTTATACAACTACAAAACAAGGTTAAAGCACATGCTAATTTGTGTGTTAGCAAAATGATAAAAATATGTTCAAAAGGTTAAAATACTGGCAGCAGTGGGATTTGAACCGACGCCTCAGACTGCCTTAGCACACACTCATAACAAAGTACATAAGAGCACATGCTAATTTGGCTGAAAGCAAAGTAATAAGATGAAAATGTTTTTAATTTCTCATAATATTGGCAGCAGTGGGACTTGAACCCACGCCTCAAAAGAGACTGGAGCCTAAAACCAGCGCCTTAGACCGCTCGGCCATGCTACCATCATTTACTGTGTGATGTAAGTTCCTTGGAGTAAGTGTAGTACATGTGAATACATTTCAAACTTGATAATGTTGGAATATGGGCAAGTATCTAAATATTTGGAGAAAGCAATGATTCTATCAAATGTTTTTTCTTAAACAGAAAAGCACACACTCATACCAAAGTACATAAAAGCATATGCTAATTTGACTGAAAGCAAAGCAATAAGATGAAAATGTTTTTAACTTCTTATAATATTGGCAGCAGTGGGTTTTGAACCCACACCTCCAAAGAGACTGGAGCCTTATTCCAGCGCCTTAGACCGCTCGGCCATGCTACCACATTTTTTTTCATGTTCAAGCAATTTTTGTTAGAGTAAGTGAAGTACATTTAACTACATTTAAAATTGTGCATGTGGGAAAATGGGCATGTTTCTAAATATAAGGCCTGCTTCACACATCAGTTTTTTTGGTCAGTCAAAATCCGCTATAATGGCGGATAACGGATCCGTTCCTGTACTGATCACAACGTTTGGCACTGGACCATTATTTTATCGAATCAGTCAAAGGAATAATTTTAAAGGAACCGCTGACTGGGGAAGGAGAGAGAGAGACTTAATTTGACTGTAAGCAAAGTAATAAAAATAAAATTAAAAGGTTTTCAGAACCTCTTAATACTGGCAGCAGTTGGATTTGAGCCCATGGGGGGGAAAGAGAGAGAGAGAGAGAAAAAAATGGCATATCTTTTTTTTGCACGATGGCGGATTTTGACTGATGGATACAAACGGATGTGGGAAACAGGCCTTAGGAAAAAGCAATGGTTCTATCCACTGTCTTTTCCTTAGCAGAAAAGTACACAATCATACAAATACAAAAGTACATTGGAGCACACATTAATTTCACTGTTTGCAATATAAAAGAATGCGTTCAATAGGTTATGAAAACCTCCTCTTACTAACATCTGTGGGATTTGCACCCACACCTCAGAAGCACACAATTACAACAGACTATATTTCAAACTTGTGCATGTTGGAAAATAGACAAATCTCTAAACACAAAAAAGCGATGATTCTATCAACTGTCTTTTCCTAAACGGAAAAGCACACACTCATACAAATACAAAAGATTAAAGCACATGCTAATTTGACTGTAAGCAAAGTAATAAGAATAAAATCAAAAGGTTTTCAGAAACTCTTAATACTGGCAGCAGTTGGATTTGAACCCATGCCTCATAAGTACACAAGTACATTGGATTATTTTTAAAATTTGTGCAGGTTGAAAAATAAAAAAATCTCTAAGCACAAAAAAGCAATGATTCTAACATCTGTCTTTTCCTAAACAGAAAAAAACACACTCATACAAATGCAAAAGAAGATTAAAGCACATGTTAATTATTCTTTTAACAAAATCATAGCAATAAGATCAAAATGTTGTCAAAAACGTATAATAGTTGCAGCAGTAGGATTTCAACTTACGCCTCTGAGCTACTTAAAGTAACTGAAGAACATTTGACTATATTTAAATTTCTGTATTTTTGAAGATGAGAAAGTTTCTATGCTCAAGGAAAAAGCAATGATTCTATAAACTGTCTTTTCCTTAAAAGAAAAGCACACGCTTATACAACTACAAAACAAGGTTAAAGCACATGCTAATTTGTGTGTTAGCAAAATCATTAAAATATGTTCAAAAGGTTAAAATACTGGCAGCAGTGGGATGTGAACCGACGCCTCAGACAGCCTTAGCACACACTCATAACAAAGTACATAAGAGCACATGCTAATTTGGCTGAAAGCAAAGTAATAAGATGAAAATGTTTTTAAATTCTCATAATATTGGCAGCAGTGGGATTTGAACCCACGCCTCGAAAGAGACTGGAGCCTAAATCCAGCTCCTTAGACCGCTCGGCCATGCTACCATTATTTACTGCGTAATGTAAGTTCCTTGGAGTAAGTGTAGTACATGTGAATACATTTCAAACTTGATCATGTTGGAATATGGGCAAGTATCTAAATATTTGGAGAAAGCAATGATTCTATCAAATGTTTTTTCTTAAACAGAAAAGCACACACTCATACCAAAGTACATAAAAGCATATGCTAATTTGACTGAAAGCAAAGCAATAAGATGAAAATGTTTTTAAATTCTTATAATATTGGCAGCAGTGGGATTTGAACCCACGCCTCCAAAGAGACTGGAGCCTTAATCCAGCGCCTTAGACCACTCGACCATTCTACCATATTTTTTTTCATGTTCAAGCAAGTTTTCTTAGAGTAAGTGAAGTACATTTAACTACATTTAAAATTGTGCATGTGGGAAAATGGGCATGTTTCTAAATATAAGGCCTGCTTCACACATCAGTTTTTTTTGGTCAATTAAAATCCGCTATAATGGCGGATAACGGATCCATTCCTGTACTGATCACAACGTTTGGCACCCGACCGTTATTTTATCGAATCAGTCAAAGGAAGAATTTTAAAGGAACCGCTGACTGGGGAAGGAGAGAGAGAGACTTAATTTGACTGTAAGCAAAGTAATAAAAATAAAATTAAAAGGTTTTCAGAACCTCTTAATACTGGCAGCAGTTGGATTTGAGCCCATGGGGGGGAAAGAGAGAGAGAGAGAGAAAAAAATGGCATATCTTTTTTTTGCACGATGGCGGATTTTGACTGATGGATACAAACGGATGTGGGAAACAGGCCTTAGGAAAAAGCAATGGTTCTATCCACTGTCTTTTCCTTAGCAGAAAAGTACACAATCATACAAATACAAAAGTACATTGGAGCACACATTAATTTCACTGTTTGCAATATAAAAGAATGTGTTCAATAGCTTATGAAAACCTCCTCTTACTAACATCTGTGGGATTTGAACCCACACCTCAGAAGCACACAATTACAACAGACTATATTTCAAACTTGTGCATGTTGGAAAATAGACAAATCTCTAAACACAAAAAAGTGATGATTTAATCAACTGTCTTTTCCTAAACGGAAAAGCACACACTCATACAAATACAAAAGATTAAAGCACATGCTAATTTGACTGTAAGCAAAGTAATAAGAATAAAATCAAAAGGTTTTCAGAATCTCTTAATACTGGCAGCAGTTGGATTTGAACCCATGCCTCATAAGTACACAAGTACATTGGATTATTTTTAAAATTTGTGCAGGTTGAAAAATAAAAAAATCTCTAAGCACAAAAAAGCAATGATTCTAACATCTGTCTTTTCCTAAACAGAAAAACACACACTCATACAAATGCAAAAGAAGATTAAAGCACATGTTAATTATTCTTTTAACAAAATCATAGCAATAAGATCAAAATGTTGTCAAAAAAGTATAATAGTTGCAGCAGTAGGATTTCAACTTACGCCTCTGAGCTACTTAAAGTAACTGAAGAACATTTGACTATATTTAAATTTCTGTATTTTTGAAGATGAGAAAGTTTCTATGCTCAAGGAAATAGCAATGATTCTATAAACTGTCTTTTCCTTAAAAGAAAAGCACACGCTTATACAACTACAAAACAAGGTTAAAGCACATGCTAATTTGTGTGTTAGCAAAATGATAAAAATATGTTCAAAAGGTTAAAATACTGGCAGCAGTGGGATTTGAACCGACGCCTCAGACTGCCTTAGCACACACTCATAACAAAGTACATAAGAGCACATGCTAATTTGGCTGAAAGCAAAGTAATAAGATGAAAATGTTTTTAATTTCTCATAATATTGGCAGCAGTGGGACTTGAACCCACGCCTCGAAAGAGACTGGAGCCTAAAACCAGCGCCTTAGACCGCTCGGCCATGCTACCATCATTTACTGTGTGATGTAAGTTCCTTGGAGTAAGTGTAGTACATGTGAATACATTTCAAACTTGATAATGTTGGAATATGGGCAAGTATCTAAATATTTGGAGAAAGCAATGATTCTATCAAATGTTTTTTCTTAAACAGAAAAGCACACACTCATACCAAAGTACATAAAAGCATATGCTAATTTGACTGAAAGCAAAGCAATAAGATGAAAATGTTTTTAACTTCTTATAATATTGGCAGCAGTGGGTTTTGAACCCATGCCTCCAAAGAGACTGGAGCCTTATTCCAGCGCCTTAGACCGCTCGGCCATGCTACCACATTTTTTTTCATGTTCAAGCAAGTTTTCTTAGAGTAAGTGAAGTACATTTAACTACATTTAAAATTGTGCATGTGGGAAAATGGGCATGTTTCTAAATATAAGGCCTGCTTCACACATCAGTTTTTTTGGTCAGTCAAAATCCGCTATAATGGCGGATAACGGATCCGTTCCTGTACTGATCACAACGTTTGGCACCGGACCGTTATTTTATCGAATCAGTCAAAGGAATAATTTTAAAGGAACCGCTGACTGGGGAAGGAGAGAGAGAGACTTAATTTGACTGTAAGCAAAGTAATAAAAATAAAATTAAAAGGTTTTCAGAACCTCTTAATACTGGCAGCAGTTGGATTTGAGCCCATGGGGGGGAAAGAGAGAGAGAGAGAGAGAAAAAAATGGCATATCTTTTTTTTGCACGATGGCGGATTTTGACTGATGGATACAAACGGATGTGGGAAACAGGCCTTAGGAAAAAGCAATGGTTCTATCCACTGTCTTTTCCTTAGCAGAAAAGTACACAATCATACAAATACAAAAGTACATTGGAGCACACATTAATTTCACTGTTTGCAATATAAAAGAATGCGTTCAATAGGTTATGAAAACCTCCTCTTACTAACATCTGTGGGATTTGCACCCACACCTCAGAAGCACACAATTACAACAGACTATATTTCAAACTTGTGCATGTTGGAAAATAGACAAATCTCTAAACACAAAAAAGCGATGATTCTATCAACTGTCTTTTCCTAAACGGAAAAGCACACACTCATACAAATACAAAAGATTAAAGCACATGCTAATTTGACTGTAAGCAAAGTAATAAGAATAAAATCAAAAGGTTTTCAGAAACTCTTAATACTGGCAGCAGTTGGATTTGAACCCATGCCTCATAAGTACACAAGTACATTGGATTATTTTTAAAATTTGTGCAGGTTGAAAAATAAACAAATCTCTAAGCACAAAAAAGCAATGATTCTAACATCTGTCTTTTCCTAAACAGAAAAAAACACACTCATACAAATGCAAAAGAAGATTAAAGCACATGTTAATTATTCTTTTAACAAAATCATAGCAATAAGATCAAAATGTTGTCAAAAACGTATAATAGTTGCAGCAGTAGGATTTCAACTTACGCCTCTGAGCTACTTAAAGTAACTGAAGAACATTTGACTATATTTAAATTTCTGTATTTTTGAAGATGAGAAAGTTTCTATGCTCAAGGAAAAAGCAATGATTCTATAAACTGTCTTTTCCTTAAAAGAAAAGCACACGCTTATACAACTACAAAACAAGGTTAAAGCACATGCTAATTTGTGTGTTAGCAAAATCATAAAAATATGTTCAAAAGGTAAAAATACTGGCAGCAGTGGGATTTGAACCGACGCCTCAGACAGCCTTAGCACACACTCATAACAAAGTACATAAGAGCACATGCTAATTTGGCTGAAAGCAAAGTAATAAGATGAAAATGTTTTTAAATTCTCATAATATTGGCAGCAGTGGGATTTAACCCACGCCTCGAAAGAGACTGGAGCCTAAATCCAGCGCCTTAGACCGCTCGGCCATGCTACCATTATTTACTGTGTGATGTAAGTTCCTTGGAGTAAGTGTAGTACATGTGAATACATTTCAAACTTGATAATGTTGGAATATGGGCAAGTATCTAAATATTTGGAGAAAGCAATGATTCTATCAAATGTTTTTTCTTAAACAGAAAAGCACACACTCATACCAAAGTACATAAAAGCATATGCTAATTTGACTGAAAGCAAAGCAATAAGATGAAAATGTTTTTAAATTCTTATAATATTGGCAGCAGTGGGATTTGAACCCACGCCTCCAAAGCGACTGGAGCCTTAATCCAGCACCTTAGACCGCTCGGCCATGCTTCCACATTTTATTTCATGTTCAAGCAAGTTTTCTTAGAGTAAGTGAAGTACATTTAACTACATTTAAAATTGTGCATGTGGGAAAATGGGCATGTTTCTAAATATAAGGCCTGTTTCACACATCAGTTTTTTTGGTCAGTCAAAATCCGCTATAATGGTGGATAGCGGATCCATTCCTGTACTGATCACAACGTTTGGCACCCGACCGTTATTTTATCGAATCAGTCAAAGGAAGAATTTTAAAGGAACCGCTGACTGGGGAAGGAGAGAGAGAGACTTAATTTGACTGTGAGCAAAGTAATAAGAATAAAATCATAAGGTTTTCAGAACCTCTTAATACTGGCAGCAGTTGGATTTGAGCCCATGGGGGGAAAGAGAGAGAGAGAAAGAGAAAACAATGGCATATCTTTTTTTTGCAAGATGGCGGATTTTGACTGATGGATACAAACGGATGTGGGAAACAGGCCTTAGGAAAAAGCAATGGTTCTATCCACTGTCTTTTCCTTGGCAGAAAAGTACACAATCATACAAATACAAAAGTACATTGGAGCACACATTAATTTCACTGTTTGCAATATAAAAGAATGCGTTCAATAGGTTATGAAAACCTCCTCTTACTAACATCTGTGGGATTTGAACCCACACCTCAGAAGCACACAATTACAACAGACTATATTTCAATCTTGTGCATGTTGGAAAATAGACAAATCTCTAAACACAAAAAAGCGATGATTCTATCAACTGTCTTTTCCTAAACGGAAAAGCACACACTCATACAAATACAAAAGATTAAAGCACATGCTAATTTGACTGTAAGCAAAGTAATAAGAATAAAATCAAAAGGTTTTCAGAACCTCTTAATACTGGCAGCAGTTGGATTTGAACCCATGCCTCATAAGTACACAAGTACATTGGATTATTTTTAAAATTTGTGCAGGTTGAAAAATAAACAAATCTCTAAGCACAAAAAAGCAATGATTCTAACATCTGTCTTTTCCTACACAGAAAAACACACACTCATACAAATGCAAAAGAAGATTAAAGCACATGTTAATTATTCTTTTAACAAAATCATAGCAATAAGATCAAAATGTTGTCAAAAACGTATAATAGTTGCAGCAGTAGGATTTCAACTTACGCCTCTGAGCTACTTAAAGTAACTGAAGAACATTTGACTATATTTAAATTTCTGTATTTTTGAAGATGAGAAATTTTCTATGCTCAAGGAAAAAGCAATGATTCTATAAACTGTCTTTTCCTTAAAAGAAAAGCACACGCTTATACAACTACAAAACAAGGTTAAAGCACATGCTAATTTGTGTGTTAGCAAAATCATAAAAATATGTTCAAAAGGTTAAAATACTGGCAGCAGTGGGATTTGAACCGACGCCTCAGACAGCCTTAGCACACACTCATAACAAAGTACATAAAAGCACATGCTAATTTGGCTGAAAGCAAAGTATTAAGATAAAAATGTTTTTAAATTCTCATAATATTGGCAGCAGTGGGATTTGAACCCACGCCTCGAAAGAGACTGGAGCCTAAATCCAGCGCCTTAGACCGCTCGGCTATGCTACCATCATTTACTGTGTGATGTAAGTTCCTTGGAGTAAGTGTAGTACATGTGAATACATTTCAAACTTGATCATGTTGTAATATGGGCAAGTATCTAAATATTTGGAGAAAGCAATGATTCTATCAAATGTTTTTTCTTAAACAGAAAAGCACACACTCAGACCAAAGTACATAAAAGCATATGCTAATTTGACTGAAAGCAAAGCAATAAGATGAAAATGTTTTTAAATTCTTATAATATTGGCAGCAGTGGGATTTGAACCCACGCCTCCAAAGAGACTGGAGCCTTAATCCAGCGACTTAGTCCGCTCGGCCATGCTACCACATTTTTTTTCATGTTCAAGCAAGTTTTCTTAGAGTAAGTGAAGTACATTTAACTACATTTAAAATTGTGCATGTGGGAAAATGGGCATGTTTCTAAATATAAGGCCTGCTTCACACATCAGTTTTTTTGGTCAGTCAAAATCCGCTATAATGGCGGATAATGGATCCGTTCCTGTACTGATCACAACGTTTGGCACCGGACCGTTATTTTATCGAATCAGTCAAAGGAATAGTTTTAAAGGAACCGCTGACTGGGGAGAGACTTAATTTGACTGTAAGCAAAGTAATAAGAATAAAATCAAAAGGTTTTCAGAACCTCTTAATACTGGCAGCAGTTGGATTTGAGCCCATGGGGGGAAAGAGAGAGAGAGAGAGAGAAAACAATGGCATATCTTTTTTTTGCAAGATGGCGGATTTTGACTGATGGATACAAACGGATGTGGGAAACAGGCCTTAGGAAAAAGCAATGGTTCTATCCACTGCATTTTCCTTAGCAGAAAAGTACACAATCATACAAATACAAAAGTACATTGGAGCACACATTAATTTCACTGTTTGCAATATAAAAGAATGCGTTCAATAGATTATGAAAACCTCCTCTTACTAACATCTGTGGGATTTGAACCCACACCTCAGAAGCACACAATTACAACAGACTATATTTCAATCTTGTGCATGTTGGAAAATAGACAAATCTCTAAACACAAAAAAGCGATGATTCTATCAACTGTCTTTTCCTAAACGGAAAAGCACACACTCATACAAATACAAAAGATTAAAGCACATGCTAATTTGACTGTAAGCAAAGTAATAAGAATAAAATCAAAAGGTTTTCAGAACCTCTTAATACTGGCAGCAGTTGGATTTGAACCCATGCCTCATAAGTACACAAGTACATTGGATTATTTTTAAAATTTGTGCAGGTTGAAAAATAAACAAATCTCTAAGCACAAAAAAGCAATGATTCTAACATCTGTCTTTTCCTACACAGAAAAACACACACTCATACAAATGCAAAAGAAGATTAAAGCACATGTTAATTATTATTTTAACAAAATCATAGCAATAAGATCAAAATGTTGTCAAAAACGTATAATAGTTGCAGCAGTAGGATTTCAACTTACGCCTCTGAGCTACTTAAAGTAACTGAAGAACATTTGACTATATTTAAATTTCTGTATTTTTGAAGATGAGAAATTTTCTATGCTCAAGGAAAAAGCAATGATTCTATAAACTGTCTTTTCCTTAAAAGAAAAGCACACGCTTATACAACTACAAAACAAGGTTAAAGCACATGCTAATTTGTGTGTTAGCAAAATCATAAAAATATGTTCAAAAGGTTAAAATACTGGCAGCAGTGGGATTTGAACCGACGCCTCAGACAGCCTTAGCACACTCATAACAAAGTACATAAGAGCACATGCTAATTTGGCTGAAATCAAAGTAATAAGATGAAAATGTTTTTAAATTCTCATAATATTGGCAGCAGTGGGATTTGAACCCACGCCTCGAAAGAGACTGGAGCCTAAATCCAGCGCCTTAGACCGCTCGGCCATGCTACCATCATTTACTGTGTGATGTAAGTTCCTTGGAGTAAGTGTAGTACATGTGAATACATTTCAAACTTGATCATGTTGGAATATGGGCAAGTATCTAAATATTTGGAGAAAGCAATGATTCTATCAAATGTTTTTTCTTAAACAGAAAAGCACACACTCAGACCAAAGTACATAAAAGCATATGCTAATTTGACTGAAAGCAAAGCAATAAGATGAAAATGTTTTTAACCTCTTATAATATTGGCAGCAGTGGGATTTGAACCCACCCCTCCAAAGAGACGGGAGCCTTAATCCAGCGCCTTAGACCGCTCGGCCATGTTACCACATTTATTTTCATGTTCAAGCAAGTTTTCTTAGAGTAAGTGAAGTACATTTAACTACATTTAAAATTGTGCATGTGGGAAAATGGGCATGTTTCTAAATATAAGGCCTGCTTCACACATCAGTTTTTTTGGTCAGTCAAAATCCGCTATAATGGCGGATAACGGATCCGTTCCTGTACTGATCACAACGTTTGGCACCGGACCGTTATTTTATCGAATCAGTCAAAGGAATAATTTTAAAGGATCCGCTGACTGGGGAAGGAGAGAGAGAGACTTCATTTGACTGTAAGCAAAGTAATAAGAATAAAATTAAAAGGTCTTCAGAACCTCTTAATACTGGCAGCAGTTGGATTTGAGCCCATGGGGGGAAAGAGAGAGAGAGAGAGAGAAAACAATGGCATATCTTTTTTTTGCAAGATGGCGGATTTTGACTGATGGATACAAACAGATGTGGGAAACAGGCCTTAGGAAAAAGCAATGGTTCTATCCACTGTCTTTTCCTTAGCACAAAAGTACACAATCATACAAATACAAAAGTACATTGGAGCACACATTAATTTCACTGTTTGCAATTTAAAAGAATGCGTTCAATAGGTTATGAAAACCTCCTCTTACTAACATCTGTGGGATTTGAACCCACACCTCAGAAGCACACAATTACAACAGACTATATTTCAAACTTGTGCATGTTGGAAAATAGAGAAATCTCTAAACACAAAAAAGCGATGATTCTATCAACTGTCTTTTCCTAAACGGAAAAGCACACACTCATACAAATACAAAAGATTAAAGCACATGCTAATTTGACTGTAAGCAAAGTAATAAGAATAAAATCAAAAGGTTTTCAGAACCTCTTAATACTGGCAGCAGCTGGATTTGAACCCATGCCTCATAAGTACACAAGTACATTGGATTGTTTTTAAAATTTGTGCAGGTTGAAAAATAAACAAATCTCTAAGCACAAAAAAGCAATGATTTTAACATCTGTCTTTTCCTAAACAGAAAAACACACACTCATACAAATGCAAAAGAAGATTAAAGCACATGTTAATTATTCTTTTAACAAAATCAAAGCAATAAGATCAAAATGTTGTCAAAAACGTATAATAGTTGCAGCAGTAGGATTTCAACTTACGCCTCTGAGCTACTTAAAGTAACTGAAGAACATTTGACTATATTTAAATTTCTGTATTTTTGAAGATGAGAAAGTTTCTATGCTCAAGGAAAAAGCAATGATTCTATAAACTGTCTTTTCCTTAAAAGAAAAGCACACGCTTATACAACTACAAAACAAGGTTAAAGCACATGCTAATTTGTGTGTTAGCAAAATCATTAAAATATGTTCAAAAGTTTAAAATAGTGGCAGCAGTGGGATGTGAACCGACGCCTCAGACAGCCTTAGCACACACTCATAACAAAGTACATAAGAGCACATGCTAATTTGGCTGAAAGCAAAGTAATAAGATGAAAATGTTTTTAAATTCTCATAATATTGGCAGCAGTGGGATTTGAACCCACGCCTCGAAAGAGACTGGAGCCTAAATCCAGCTCCTTAGACCGCTCGGCCATGCTACCATTATTTACTGCGTAATGTAAGTTCCTTGGAGTAAGTGTAGTACATGTGAATACATTTCAAACTTGATCATGTTGGAATATGGGCAAGTATCTAAATATTTGGAGAAAGCAATGATTCTATCAAATGTTTTTTCTTAAACAGAAAAGCACACACTCATACCAAAGTACATAAAAGCATATGCTAATTTGACTGAAAGCAAAGCAATAAGATGAAAATGTTTTTAAATTCTTATAATATTGGCAGCAGTGGGATTTGAACCCACGCCTCCAAAGCGACTGGAGCCTTAATCCAGCACCTTAGACCACTCGGCCATGCTTCCACATTTTATATCATGTTCAAGCAAGTTTTCTTAGAGTAAGTGAAGTACATTTAACTACATTTAAAATTGTGCATGTGGGAAAATGGGCATGTTTCTAAATATAAGGCCTGTTTCACACATCAGTTTTTTTGGTCAGTCAAAATCCGCTATAATGGCGGATAGCGGATCCATTCCTGTACTGATCACAACGTTTGGCACCGGACCGTTATTTTATCGAATCAGTCAAAGGAAGAATTTTAAAGGAACCGCTGACTGGGGAAGGAGAGAGAGAGACTTAATTTGACTGTAAGCAAAGTAATAAGAATAAAATCAAAAGGTTTTCAGAACCTCTTAATACTGGCAGCAGTTGGATTTGAGCCCATGGGGGGAAAGAGAGAGAGAGAAAGAGAAAACAATGGCATATCTTTTTTTTGCAAGATGGCGGATTTTGACTGATGGATACAAACGGATGTGGGAAACAGGCCTTAGGAAAAAGCAATGGTTCTATCCACTGTCTTTTCCTTGGCAGAAAAGTACACAATCATACAAATACAAAAGTACATTGGAGCACACATTAATTTCACTGTTTGCAATATAAAAGAATGCGTTCAATAGGTTATGAAAACCTCCTCTTACTAACATCTGTGGGATTTGAAGCCACACCTCAGAAGCACACAATTACAACAGACTATATTTCAATCTTGTGCATGTTGGAAAATAGACAAATCTCTAAACACAAAAAAGCAATGATTCTATCAACTGTCTTTTCCTAAACGGAAAAGCACACACTCATACAAATACAAAAGATTAAAGCACATGCTAATTTGACTGTAAGCAAAGTAATAAGAATAAAATCAAAAGGTTTTCAGAACCTCTTAATACTGGCAGCAGCTGGATTTGAACCCATGCCTCATAAGTACACAAGTACATTGGATTATTTTTAAAATTTGTGCAGGTTGAAAAATAAACAAATCTCTAAGCACAAAAAAGCAATGATTCTAACATCTGTCTTTTCCTACACAGAAAAACACACACTCATACAAATGCAAAAGAAGATTAAAGCACATGTTAATTATTCTTTTAACAAAATCATAGCAATAAGATCAAAATGTTGTCAAAAACGTATAATAGTTGCAGCAGTAGGATTTCAACTTACGCCTCTGAGCTACTTAAAGTAACTGAAGAACATTTGACTATATTTAAATTTCTGTATTTTTGAAGATGAGAAATTTTCTATGCTCAAGGAAAAAGCAATGATTCTATAAACTGTCTTTTCCTTAAAAGAAAAGCACACGCTTATACAACTACAAAACAAGGTTAAAGCACATGCTAATTTGTGTGTTAGCAAAATCATAAAAATATGTTCAAAAGGTTAAAATACTGGCAGCAGTGGGATTTGAACCGACGCCTCAGACAGCCTTAGCACACACTCATAACAAAGTACATAAGAGCACATGCTAATTTGGCTGAAAGCAAAGTAATAAGATAAAAATGTTTTTGAATTCTCATAATATTGGCAGCAGTGGGATTTGAACCCACGCCTCGAAAGAGACTGGAGCCTGAATCCAGCGCCTTAGACCGCTCGGCTATGCTACCATCATTTACTGTGTGATGTAAGTTCCTTGGAGTAAGTGTAGTACATGTGAATACATTTCAAACTTGATCATGTTGTAATATGGGCAAGTATCTAAATATTTGGAGAAAGCAATGATTCTATCAAATGTTTTTTCTTAAACAGAAAAGCACACACTCAGACCAAAGTACATAAAAGCATATGCTAATTTGACTGAAAGCAAAGCAATAAGATGAAAATGTTTTTAAATTCTTATAATATTGGCAGCAGTAGGATTTGAACCCACGCCTCCAAAGAGACTGGAGCCTTAATCCAGCGCCTTAGTCCGCTCGGCCATGCTACCACTTTTTTTTCATGTTCAAGCAAGTTTTCTTAGAGTAAGTGAAGTACATTTAACTACATTTAAAATTGTGCATGTGGGAAAATGGGCATGTTTCTAAATATAAGGCCTGCTTCACACATCAGTTTTTTTGGTCAGTCAAAATCCGCTATAATGGCGGATAACGGATCCGTTCCTGTACTGATCACAACGTTTGGCACCGGACCGTTATTTTATCGAATCAGTCAAAGGAATAGTTTTAAAGGAACCGCTGACTGGGGAAGGAGAGAGAGAGACTTAATTTGACTGTAAGGAAAGTAATAAGAATAAAATCAAAAGGTTTTCAGAACCTCTTAATACTGGCAGCAGTTGGATTTGAGCCCATGGGGGGAAAGAGAGAGAGAGAGAGAGAAAACAATGGCATATCTTTTTTTTGCAAGATGGCGGATTTTGACTGATGGATACAAACGGATGTGGGAAACAGGGCTTAGGAAAAAGCAATGGTTCTATCCACTGTCTTTTCCTTAGCAGAAAAGTACACAATCATACAATTACAAAAGTACATTGGAACACACATTAATTTCACTGTTTGCAATGTAAAAGAATGCGTTCAATAGGTTATGAAAACCTCCTCTTACTAACATCTGTGGGATTTGAACCCACACCTCAGAAGCACACAATTACAACAGACTATATTTCAAACTTGTGCATGTTGGAAAATAGACAAATCTCTAAACACAAAAAAGCGATGATTCTATCAACTGTCTTTTCCTAAACGGAAAAGCACACACTCATACAAATACAAAAGATTAAAGCACATGCTAATTTGACTGTAAGCAAAGTAATAAGAATAAAATCAAAAGGTTTTCAGAACCTCTTAATACTGGCAGCAGCTGGATTTGAACCCATGCCTCATAAGTACACAAGTACATTGGATTATTTTTAAAATTTGTGCAGGTTGAAAAATAAACAAATCTCTAAGCACAAAAAAGCAATGATTCTAACATCTGTCTTTTCCTAAACAGAAAAACACACACTCATACAAATGCAAAAGAAGATTAAAGCACATGTTAATTATTCTTTTAACAAAATCATAGCAATAAGATCAAAATGTTGTCAAAAACGTATAATAGTTGCAGCAGTAGGATTTCAACTTACGCCTCTGAGCTACTTAAAGTAACTGAAGAACATTTGACTATATTTAAATTTCTGTATTTTTGAAGATGAGAAAGTTTCTATGCTCAAGGAAAAAGCAATGATTCTATAAACTGTCTTTTCCTTAAAAGAAAAGCACACGCTTATACAACTACAAAACAAGGTTAAAGCACATGCTAATTTGTGTGTTAGCAAAATGATAAAAATATGTTCAAAAGGTTAAAATACTGGCAGCAGTGGGATTTGAACCGACGCCTCAGACTGCCTTAGCACACACTCATAACAAAGTACATAAGAGCACATGCTAATTTGGCTGAAAGCAAAGTAATAAGATGAAAATGTTTTTAATTTCTCATAATATTGGCAGCAGTGGGACTTGAACCCACGCCTCGAAAGAGACTGGAGCCTAAAACCAGCGCCTTAGACCGCTCGGCCATGCTACCATCATTTACTGAGTGATGTAAGTTCCTTGGAGTAAGTGTAGTACATGTGAATACATTTCAAACTTGATAATGTTGGAATATGGGCAAGTATCTAAATATTTGGAGAAAGCAATGATTCTATCAAATGTTTTTTCTTAAACAGAAAAGCACACACTCATACCAAAGTACATAAAAGCATATGCTAATTTGACTGAAAGCAAAGCAATAAGATGAAAATGTTTTTAACTTCTTATAATATTGGCAGCAGTGGGTTTTGAACCCACGCCTCCAAAGAGACTGGAGCCTTATTCCAGCGCCTGAGACCGCCCGGCCATGCTACCACATTTTTTTTCATGTTCAAGCAAGTTTTCTTAGAGTAAGTGAAGTACATTTAACTACATTTAAAATTGTGCATGTGGGAAAATGGGCATGTTTCTAAATATAAGGCCTGCTTCACACATCAGTTTTTTTGGTCAGTCAAAATCCGCTATAATGGCGGATAACGGATCCGTTCCTGTACTGATCACAACGTTTGGCACCGGACCGTTATTTTATCGAATCAGTCAAAGGAATAATTTTAAAGGAACCGCTGACTGGGGAAGGAGAGAGAGAGACTTAATTTGACTGTAAGCAAAGTAATAAAAATAAAATTAAAAGGTTTTCAGAACCTCTTAATACTGGCAGCAGTTGGATTTGAGCCCATGGGGGGGAAAGAGAGAGAGAGAGAGAAAAAAATGGCATATCTTTTTTTGCACGATGGCGGATTTTGACTGATGGATACAAACGGATGTGGGAAACAGGCCTTAGGAAAAAGCAATGGTTCTATCCACTGTCTTTTCCTTAGCAGAAAAGTACACAATCATACAAATACAAAAGTACATTGGAGCACACATTAATTTCACTGTTTGCAATATAAAAGAATGCATTCAATAGGTTATGAAAACCTCCTCTTACTAACATCTGTGGGATTTGCACCCACACCTCAGAAGCACACAATTACAACAGACTATATTTCAAACTTGTGCATGTTGGAAAATAGACAAATCTCTAAACACAAAAAAGCGATGATTCTATCAACTGTCTTTTCCTAAACGGAAAAGCACACACTCATACAAATACAAAAGATTAAAGCACATGCTAATTTGACTGTAAGCAAAGTAATAAGAATAAAATCAAAAGGTTTTCAGAAACTCTTAATACTGGCAGCAGTTGGATTTGAACCCATGCCTCATAAGTACACAAGTACATTGGATTATTTTTAAAATTTGTGCAGGTTGAAAAATAAACAAATCTCTAAGCACAAAAAAGCAATGATTCTAACATCTGTCTTTTCCTAAACAGAAAAAAACACACTCATACAAATGCAAAAGAAGATTAAAGCACATGTTAATTATTCTTTTAGCAAAATCATAGCAATAAGATCAAAATGTTGTCAAAAACGTATAATAGTTGCAGCAGTAGGATTTCAACTTACGCCTCTGAGCTACTTAAAGTAACTGAAGAACATTTGACTATATTTAAATTTCTGTATTTTTGAAGATGAGAAAGTTTCTATGCTCAAGGAAAAAGCAATGATTCTATAAACTGTCTTTTCCTTAAAAGAAAAGCACACGCTTATACAACTACAAAACAAGGTTAAAGCACATGCTAATTTGTGTGTTAGCAAAATCATAAAAATATGTTCAATAGGTAAAAATACTGGCAGCAGTGGGATTTGAACCGACGCCTCAGACAGCCTTAGCACACACTCATAACAAAGTACATAAGAGCACATGCTAATTTGGCTGAAAGCAAAGTAATAAGATGAAAATGTTTTTAAATTCTCATAATATTGGCAGCAGTGGGATTTGAACCCACGCCTCGAAAGAGACTGGAACCTAAATCCAGCGCCTTAGACCGCTCGGCCATGCTACCATTATTTACTGTGTGATGTAAGTTCCTTGGAGTAAGTGTAGTACATGTGAATACATTTCAAACTTGATCATGTTGGAATATGGGCAAGTATCTAAATATTTGGAGAAAGCAATGATTCTATCAAATGTTTTTTCTTAAACAGAAAAGCACACACTCAGACCAAAGTACATAAAAGCATATGCTAATTTGACTGAAAGCAAAGCAATAAGATGAAAATGTTTTTAAATTCTTATAATATTAGCAGCAGTGGGATTTGAACCCACGCCTCCAAAGAGACTGGAGCCTTAATCCAGCGACTTAGTCCGCTCGGCCATGCTACCACATTTTTTTTCATGTTCAAGCAAGTTTTCTTAGAGTAAGTGAAGTACATTTAACTACATTTAAAATTGTGCATGTGGGAAAATGGGCATGTTTCTAAATATAAGGCCTGCTTCACACATCAGTTTTTTTGGTCAGTCAAAATCCGCTATAATGGCGGATAATGGATCCGTTCCTGTACTGATCACAACGTTTGGCACCGGACCGTTATTTTATCGAATCAGTCAAAGGAATAGTTTTAAAGGAACCGCTGACTGGGGAGAGACTTAATTTGACTGTAAGCAAAGTAATAAGAATAAAATCAAAAGGTTTTCAGAACCTCTTAATACTGGCAGCAGTTGGATTTGAGCCCATGGGGGGAAAGAGAGAGAGAGAGAGAGAGAAAACAATGGCATATCTTTTTTTTGCAAGATGGCGGATTTTGACTGATGGATACAAACGGATGTGGGAAACAGGCCTTAGGAAAAAGCAATGGTTCTATCCACTGCCTTTTCCTTAGCAGAAAAGTACACAATCATACAAATACAAAAGTACATTGGAGCACACATTAATTTCACTGTTTGCAATATAAAAGAATGCGTTCAATAGATTATGAAAACCTCCTCTTACTAACATCTGTGGGATTTGAACCCACACCTCAGAAGCACACAATTACAACAGACTATATTTCAATCTTGTGCATGTTGGAAAATAGACAAATATCTAAACACAAAAAAGCGATGATTCTATCAACTGTCTTTTCCTAAACGGAAAAGCACACACTCATACAAATACAAAAGATTAAAGCACATGCTAATTTGACTGTAAGCAAAGTAATAAGAATAAAATCAAAAGGTTTTCAGAACCTCTTAATACTGGCAGCAGTTGGATTTGAACCCATGCCTCATAAGTACACAAGTACATTGGATTATTTTTAAAATTTGTGCAGGTTGAAAAATAAACAAATCTCTAAGCACAAAAAAGCAATGATTCTAACATCTGTCTTTTCCTACACAGAAAAACACACACTCATACAAATGCAAAAGAAGATTAAAGCACATGTTAATTATTCTTTTAACAAAATCATAGCAATAAGATCAAAATGTTGTCAAAAACGTATAATAGTTGCAGCAGTAGGATTTCAACTTACGCCTCTGAGCTACTTAAAGTAACTGAAGAACATTTGACTATATTTAAATTTCTGTATTTTTGAAGATGAGAAATTTTCTATGCTCAAGGAAAAAGCAATGATTCTATAAACTGTCTTTTCCTTAAAAGAAAAGCACACGCTTATACAACTACAAAACAAGGTTAAAGCACATGCTAATTTGTGTGTTAGCAAAATCATAAAAATATGTTCAAAAGGTTAAAATACTGGCAGCAGTGGGATTTGAACCGACGCCTCAGACAGCCTTAGCACACACTCATAACAAAGTACATAAGAGCACATGCTAATTTGGCTGAAATCAAAGTAATAAGATGAAAATGTTTTTAAATTCTCATAATATTGGTAGCAGTGGGATTTGAACCCACGCCTCGAAAGAGACTGGAGCCTAAATCCAGCGCCTTAGACCGCTCGGCCATGCTACCATCATTTACTGTGTGATGTAAGTTCCTTGGAGTAAGTGTAGTACATGTGAATACATTTCAAACTTGATCATGTTGGAATATGGGCAAGTATCTAAATATTTGGAGAAAGCAATGATTCTATCAAATGTTTTTTCTTAAACAGAAAAGCACACACTCAGACCAAAGTACATAAAAGCATATGCTAATTTGACTGAAAGCAAAGCAATAAGATGAAAATGTTTTTAAATTCTTATAATATTAGCAGCAGTGGGATTTGAACCCACCCCTCCAAAGAGACTGGAGCCTTAATCCAGCGCCTTAGACCGCTCGGCCATGCTACCACATTTTTTATCATGTTCAAGCAAGTTTTCTTAGAGTAAGTGAAGTACATTTAACTACATTTAAAATTGTGCATGTGGGAAAATGGGCATGTTTCTAAATATAAGGCCTGCTTCACACATCAGTTTTTTTGGTCAGTCAAAATCCGCTATAATGGCGGATAACGGATCCGTTCCTGTACTGATCACAACGTTTGGCACCGTACCGTTATTTTATCGAATCAGTCAAAGGAATAATTTTAAAGGAACCGCTGACTGGGGAAGGAGAGAGAGAGACTTAATTTGACTGTAAGCAAAGTAATAAAAATAAAATTAAAAGGTTTTCAGAACCTCTTAATACTGGCAGCAGTTGGATTTGAGCCCATGGGGGGGGAAAAGAGAGAGAAGAGAGAGAGAGAGAGAGAGAGAGAGAGAGAGAGAGAGAGAGAGAGAGAGAGAGAGAGAGAGAGAGAGAGAGAGAGAAAACAATGGCATATCTTTTTTTTGCAAGATGGCGGATTTTGACTGATGGATACAAACGGATGTGGGAAACAGGCCTTAGGAAAAAGCAGTGGTTCTATCCACTGTATTTTCCTTAGCAGAAAAGTACACAATCATACAATTACAAAAGTACATTGGAGCACACTTTAATTTCACTGTTTGCAATATAAAAGAATGCGTTCAATAGGTTATGAAAACCTCCTCTTACTAACATCTGTGGGATTTGAACCCACACCTCAGAAGCACACAATTACAACAGACTATATTTCAAACTTGTGCATGTTGGAAAATAGACAAATCTCTAAACACAAAAAAGCGATGATTCTATCAACTGTCTTTTCCTAAACGGAAAAGCACACACTCATACAAATACAAAAGATTAAAGCACATGCTAATTTGACTGTAAGCAAAGTAATAAGAATAAAATCAAAAGGTTTTCAGAACCTCTTAATACTGGCAGCAGTTGGATTTGAACCCATGCCTCATAAGTACACAAGTACATTGGATTATTTTTAAAATTTGTGCAGGTTGAAAAATAAACAAATCTCTAAGCACAAAAAAGCAATGATTCTAACATCTGTCTTTTCCTAAACAGAAAAACACACACTCATACAAATGCAAAAGAAGATTAAAGCACATGTTAATTATTCTTTTAACAAAATCATAGCAATAAGATCAAAATGTTGTCAAAAACGTATAATAGTTGCAGCAGTAGGATTTCAACTTACGCCTCTGAGCTACTTAAAGTAACTGAAGAACATTTGACTATATTTAAATTTCTGTATTTTTGAAGATGAGAAAGTTTCTATGCTCAAGGAAAAAGCAATGATTCTATAAACTGTCTTTTCCTTAATAGAAAAGCACAAGCTTATACAACTACAAAACAAGGTTAAAGCACATGCTAATTTGTGTTTTAGCAAAATCATAAAAATATGTTCAAAAGGTTAAAATACTGGCAGCAGTGGGATTTGAACCGACGCCTCAGACAGCCTTGGCACACACTCATAACAAAGTACATAAGAGCACATGCTAATTTGGCTGAAAGCAAAGTAATAAGATGAAAATGTTTTTAAATTCTCATAATATTGGCAGCAGTGGGATTTGAACCCACGCCTCGAAAGAGACTGGAGCCTAGATCCAGCGCCTTAGACCGCTCGGCCATGCTACCATCATTTACTGTGTGATGTAAGTTCCTTGGAGTAAGTGTAGTACATGTGAATACATTTCAAACTTGATGATGTTGGAATATGGGCAAGTATCTAAATATTTGGAGAAAGCAATGATTCTATCAAATTTTTTTCTTAAACAGAAAAGCACACACTCAGACCAAAGTACATAAAAGCATATGCTAATTTGACTGAAAGCAAAGCAATAAGATGAAAATGTTTTTAAATTCTTATAATATTAGCAGCAGTGGGATTTGAACCCACCCCTCCAAAGAGACTGGAGCCTTAATCCAGCGCCTTAGACCGCTCGGCCATGCTACCACATTTTTTATCATGTTCAAGCAAGTTTTCTTAGAGTAAGTGAAGTACATTTAACTACATTTAAAATTGTGCATGTGGGAAAATGGGCATGTTTCTAAATATAAGGCCTGCTTCACACATCAGTTTTTTTGGTCAGTCAAAATCCGCTATAATGGCGGATAACGGATCCGTTCCTGTACTGATCACAACGTTTGGCACCGGACCGTTATTTTATCGAATCAGTCAAAGGAATAATTTTAAAGGAACCGCTGACTGGGGAAGGAGAGAGAGAGACTTAATTTGACTGTAAGCAAAGTAATAAAAATAAAATTAAAAGGTTTTCAGAACCTCTTAATACTGGCAGCAGTTGGATTTGAGCCCATGGGGGGGGAAAAGAGAGAGAAAGAGAGGAGAGAGAGAGAGAGAGAGAGAGAGAGAGAGAGAGAGAGAGAGAGAGAGAGAGAGAGAGAGAGAGAGAGAGAGAAAACAATGGCATATCTTTTTTTTGCAAGATGGCGGATTTTGACTGATGGATACAAACGGATGTGGGAAACAGGCCTTAGGAAAAAGCAGTGGTTCTATCCACTGTATTTTCCTTAGCAGAAAAGTACACAATCATACAAATACAAAAGTACATTGGAGCACACTTTAATTTCACTGTTTGCAATATAAAAGAATGCGTTCAATAGGTTATGAAAACCTCC